>NC_133406.1:144901250-145205859 GCF_049350105.2 Macaca mulatta
TGGCATTGGTTTATATAGTATTTATTTTCCAAACTAGATTATAAGCTTTTGAACATAAAAACCTGCTGTTTCTATATTCTTGCTTCTATATTTCCTTGATTGTCATATATACTTATTGGAGATGGACTATCTGGATATCTATCATGATGGACTTCAACACTATATTACAATATAATAAGTAACTCTTACGACATGTATTGGTTGTGACTCTTTTGGTCATGAATTGCAGAAACCAACCTAAACTAGCTTAGGCGACAAATGGGAATATATTGGAAAGTTATTAGTTACTATCACATCTAAACCGTGGGAAGGGCAGACAGATAACTGGACAAAAGGGCAAGAAGATTCAGAGACTCAAAAGGAAAATCTGTCTCTCTTCCTGCCCCCATTTCTCTTCTTTCCTGTCTTCCTCCTTCCTGCCCATCTCCTTTTCTCATCTTTACTTTCTCTCACTTTTAGACTGGTTCTCTTGATGGTTTCTAAGTTTAATATCTTACATATTCCACTGCTAGAGAGAAACTGACTGTCTTTCTTGGTTAGAATTTTAAAATTCTATTTGTTTGGCTCAGCTTGGGTCAGTGAACCACCCCGAATCAATAAAGTATATGTGGGAATGGGGTTTAGACATGGACTTTAAAAACATGGCTTTGCCTGCTGAATCTACAAGAATGGAGAAAAGCAGTTCCCAAAATAAAATGTGTTTAAGTAAAGGTAATACTAATTACTGCAAATGGATAAATCCCTAGCTCTCTGTGGCTTAACATAGTCAAAATTTATTTTTCACTCATGACACAGTCCTGATCAGGTGGCTCGTCTCCACGTGATGCCCAGGAGGAAGAGAAAACAGGTTTTGGTGGACATGTACAGTCTCTGTCACAGAGGCATGCTGTCCCCTAATGAAGAGAATGGAGGAAAGGGAGTTTTTGGTCTCCCAAACATTAGATGCCCATTATGCCAGACATAATACATCTGCAAATAACACAATCACCCGGGAACAATCATGAAAAGAACGCTACAGACAAACAAAATAGTAGCGGATATAAAAATGTATTTGTTTCCATAATGCAAAACAAAGTTGAACATGAAATTATAAAGAACCTCAAAAAACGTGCTAATAACTCAAAAACAGGAATCGTGGGGTTTAAGAAACTGTTTCTTTACATTTCATTCATTCAGAGGGACCGTCCTGAGTGCTGTCCTTGTTTCATGAGATTCTGGTCTAACAAAGTAGTAGGTTCTTGCATCCTCCCCCACTACCCCAGAGAATGATAAAATTGTTTTATTTGGAGGCATGTTCTCTCCAAAGGCTTTTTGATTTAGTGCCAGAGATTACAGTACACTAATACAGTCAAAGCCAGAATCAAGACCTTTCTTCGTTCCAGTTCCTTGGTGGCAGGCTTAAATACGCCTCCTCATAGGATCTTTATTTGCCACAAAGAGACTGCAGCTGGTTCCTTCCATTTTCCAGGCCTACTCTCATCATTTCAATTAAACAGACTCCTGGAACAATGCATACTGCTGTCATGATCAGTCTCTTTTAGTTATCTCCAGGTCAGATAGATGCCTCCTCCAACTCTCACTTGCAGGTTTCCATGATGCCTTTGTGCCCTGTTCCCATTCATCCTCCTCCTTTCCTTCTCCTTATGGAAGAGCAAATAGCTGTACCATTTCTTCATGTTACTGGCTGAGAATCCACTCCATACCCCAGCCAGCCAGTTTCCTCTGACTGCCTTTATCACCTTCATTATCTTAAACATTATAGCAAAGTAATTGTTAGGAGAGTCCTTGCAGGGGAGGGTGAGTAAACAAAGTAATTATAGCGGAAGTTAAACATTGTAGGACAGAGAGAAAATCTACCTATGTACAATGACAGGTCCCAGGAAGTTTTCAAGACTGATGAATAGACACAAACATTTGCAATTTAGAAAAAAAAATGCGCGTCAAACCTTTAAGCTTATGAAAGCATCCCAAGTCACTGCGTCTTAGTCATAGTTCACTGCTAGGACTCTTAAACTCTGAGCCCAACCTGAAATAGGGCACAATAGGTGTTAAGCAGAGTTCCTCCTGTATCCTCTACGTCCTCACAATGCCTTTATGAAAGTACCTGCCAGATATATCACCCACTTGCCTCTCCTTCATTGGAAACATTGAAGCATGGTAAAGGTGGAGTTAACCACCTGCCACGTGACAGAGTAGCAGAGAGAGTTCAGGGAATAAAACTTGGGATTTCATCCCTGGGTGCCTACCTTAGCATACAGCCATTCTGCTGCACATGTTTTTCATAATGTACCTCCGAGGGTTTGAATTATTGCTGGGTTTTGCTTTTTTAGGTGGATAGGGAGAATTCAGGTGGAGAAGACTAGTAAAATGCAAGAAGTTAAAGCATTATTGGTATAACAAATAGAGAATGTTTTGTTCCAGTCGAAAGAGCTCCAATATTTCATCCCAAAGTCATCTTCTGGGAAAACCGAAATGTAAGGAGGCTGACACATACTGAATAAGATTTAGTAGGCACATTTCCAGGGTATGCACAGAGCCTGAGTTTTGCTGATTTTACACTTCCTCTTTAACCTTAGTTCTACCTGCGCAAGTATCTACAGTGTCTCATGCTAGCGAACTTTCAGGGCAATGTAGTCAATAGAGCACAACATTTTTATTCTACATTAGTTTCTCTTTTCAGATGCTTATATTCGCAAGGCATACTCCCTGATCACAGTCAACTTTCTCTTTTAAAATCACATTATGCAAAAAACAGTTTCCAGGATAGTTTTCCCATACAAAATAAAACCTGAGGAAAAATGCCCAGATATTAATAATGATTGCTACAAGATGGTTATTATGAGTGATTCTGAAATCTCTGCTATGAATTCATACTACTTTTTAAATCAGAAATGGAAAGATAAAATTAAAACCCCTAACTGTTTTAAAGGTTTAAAGACACACTGTGCAGCTCCACGTGAGTCCATGTCACCTCTAGAGGGCAAGGCAAAGCCCTTGAGTGAAAGTGCGGAGCAGCTGAACTCTTTCAGCTGCTTTCTGAAGCTGTGACCAAGAGGCAGCGTGGTACAGTGGTCAACCTGAGCACCTGGTTCTCAGTCCCACAACAGTTGCTCTGTTGTTTGATCTTGAGCTCAATACATCATGCCTTAGTGCTGCAGATGTCTCATTTCTCATCTGTAAACTGGGGCAATTAAGCATAATGCCTACTTATAGGGTTCTATGAATCATAAGAATTAAGTGAGGTGATATAAAAAAATCCAGAGCACTGTCCAGTACATGCTAATTACTCGATAAACACTAGGTATTGTATCAGCCAAGATCCAATCAGAAAGAAGGTACTACTCTAGATTTTTTTTTTCTTTTTCAACTTTTATTTTAGATTCCTGAGGCGCATGTGCAATTTGGTAACTGGGTATATTGTATGATGCTGAGGTTTGGGGTACATATGATCCCTTTACTCAGGTACTTGAGCATAATATTCAACAGTTAGTTTTTCAAGCCTTGCCACCCTCCCTGCCTACTCTAGTAGTTTCTAATGTCTGTTGTTGCCATCTTTATGTCCATGAGTACCTGATGTTTAGCTCCCACTTATAAGTGAGAAAATGCAGTATTTGGTTTTCTGTTCCTGCGTTAATTCACTTAGGATAATGGCCCCCAGCTGCATTCATGTTGCTGCAAAGGACATGATTTCATCCTTGTTTATGGCTGCATAGTATTCCACAGTGTATATGTACATCGTTTTCTTTGTCCAAACCACCATTGATGGGCACCTAGATTGATTCCATGCCTTTCTATTGTGAGTAGTGCTGTGATGAACATGTGAGTGCATGTGTCTTCTTCGTAGAATGGTTTGTTTGCTTTTGAATATATACCCAGTAATGGGATTCCTGGGTCAAACAGTAGTTCTGTTTTAAGCTCTTTGAGAAATCTTCAAACTGCTTTACATAGTGGCTAAACTAATTTACATTCTCATCAAGAGGGTATGTGTTCCCTTTTCTCTACAACCTCGCCAACATCTGTTGTTGTTTTTTTGACTTTTTTATAGTAACCAGTCAGACTGGTGTGAGATGGTATCTCATTGTGGTTCTGATTTTCATTTCTCTGACAATTAGTGATGATGATTTTTTTCATGTTTGTTGGCCATTTGTATGTCTTCTTTTGAAAGTACCTGTCCATGTCTTTTGCCTATTTTTTAATGAGGTTGTTTTTTGCTTATTCAATTATAATTATTTAGGTTACTTCTAGATTCTGGAGATCAGACCTTTGTCGGATGCATAGTTTACAAATATTTTCTCCCATTCTATAGGCTGTCTGTTTGCTCTGTTGGTAATTTCTTTTGCTGTGCAGCAGCTCTTTAGTTTAATTGAGTCCCACTTGTCAATTTTTGTTTTTGTTGCAATTACCTTTGAGGACTTAGTCATAAATTCTTTCCCAAGGCCCATGTTCAGAATGGTGTTTCCTAGGTTATCTTCTAGGATTCTTATAGTTTAAGGTTTTACATTTAAATCTTTAATCCATCTTGAGTTAATTTTTGTGTATGGTGAAAGGTAGGTGTCCAGTTTTATTCTGCATATGGCTAGCTAGTTATCCCAGTACCACTTATTGAATAAGGAGTCCTCCCCCCATTGCTTATTTAATAAAGGGAATTGATTATACAGATAATGGAAGAGCTTAGGAGTCAACAGAGAAAGGCAGAGAAGCAACTCAGAGATTAGCAACAACCAGGAAGCTAACACCACCCCTAAATTGGAGGGACAAAGGGAAGAGGTGGAACCACCTGGCAGAACCTGGAACAATGGTGGGTCTGTTGAGTGAGAACTGAAGCCATGGCAGAGACTCGGTTGCTGCCAGAGAAGCTGCCCAAAGAAGAAAGACAGGAGAGATGCCCTGGACCCCCTCCTCCTGCCCTCTAGTCTTTGCCGGTGCCACTCATTAGCCAAACCTCTTTTCAAACTGAAAGAGAAGGGAGCCTGGGAACTGTAGTTCCCTGCAACAGACAGCAAGGCAGAGAAGAGCAGGGAATGGAGTGGAGAGCAAATGCGCAAATAACTGGCATAACCATTGTCCTTATTTTCCGAGAAGTATCTCTTTAAAGGAACTTTGCGGTTGCCTAAAGGCATATTAAGCAGTTTTTCATAATGTCACTCTTTGTAGCTTCCTCCTAAGCAAATTTTGAGAATTTTTGCAGCCCAAGTTTCAAGTCTAGTGACTATCACCAAGCAAAAGGTGTATCTTCCATCCCCATGTGAGACCCATGCCTCTATTTCTTTGACATGCTGTAAGTGAAGTGCACTGAGTCTCTCCTGAGTGTTCATCACAAGTTTCTAATTTCTCCACACCCCCCACAGCATGCAAAGCATAGACATTCTTATGCATACTCGAGCTTTCTGCACTTCAGTCTCCATATCTGTGACATGAAATGCTAATACCTACTATACCCTGAAGCCCAACCTTTTTTAAAAGCACCTTATAGACTGTAAAGCACTTTACACAAATGACTTGTCATTACCTTTTGATTTCTGGCCTGATGCTCTTTTTGCTACCCCATGCCAGTCCTCTTCCAGAAACAACTAATGATTCTGACATGTTAAAAGACATCATGAACCTGTGTACAAAAAAAAGTGACTGCCAAATATAATAGCTTCTGCTAAATTTCAGATGTGGTCCCAAATCAAATCAGCCTTAGGGCAATGCTGACATAGAAAATGAACTTGTTCACATGTTAGAGCTCTTAGCCAGGCTTCCCTGCACAACTACAGTCTTGTTTGGGATCATCTTCCAAAATAGAACAACTGATGCAAGTAAAAGCCTATTTAAGCACATTTTACTATCTCAAAAGCACATTTAGGCACATTTTAAAACGCAAGATATTGGACAAACAGAAAATCTGGCCAATCCTAAAAGAGAACCACAAACAGCTTCCCTCTTATGGAATGGCTGCTCTGTGGCAGGCCCTGTGCAAGGCACTTTACAGACCTCATCCTGCAAGATCAGTGTTATTAGTCTCATTTTATTAATGGGAAACTGAGGTTCAGAGGTCCAAAGCACCATTCTCGAGGCCATGCAGCCAGTAATCAGCAGAGTTAAAAGTTGGACCAACAACGTTCTGCCAAACGTCTTTCTACTGCATAATACTGCATCCCACAGGAGAATGTGTGTTTCTTCATTTCCCTTTTGGCTGCTCCAAACACATGCTATGACCCTGGCAGCTCAATCCCGCACCATGTGGCCCACACCTGGCAGGAGCTCCAAGCAGGCTTACCTTGTTTATAGAAAGCACTGGCATGACAGTGCATCCCTCAGATCTCTGCTGGCAAGGTTCAAAATTGAGCAATAGGTCCAGCGTCTGCTCTCTGTAATCTATAACCACATTCACATGGAGGCCTCACTTTCTACCACCTGCTGCCAGTCAACAGCTGACCACAGCAGGAACATTAAGGCAGGGCCATCCCTGGAAGATAGTAGATTCTTCTGACAGGCACTTTCGACTCTCCTTCAGCTTAAGACTCTTCCATCCAGCTTTATTTCCTTCCCTCTCTTATTCACAAGGTCCAGACCTACATCATAGTCTGATGGCTGTTCTCACTTCCTACATTCCCTCATAGGCATTTCCTCTAATAAATCTCTCGTCTGTCTAATCCAGCCTGGGCATCTCCTCCTGAGAGCACCCAGACTAAACAGCATCTCCTACCCTGTCCTTGTTCTTTCTCCTCACCTTCTATCTCCTGGTCTCAAGTTTCAGGTCGCAGGGCCCCAGCACCCAGCTGCAGTCTTAGTGGACCTGGCCAATCAATCTATTCCACCCACACCACTACTACTAGCCTCCAAATCAGAGGTGGGACTAAACATTTTCCCTATTTCTAACACCTCCCACTTCAATACCTTTTTGCTGCTTGAATGTCTGCTTATTGGGGAAGAAAAAAATGTTATAAACCTCTTGCCTCTAGGGTGTAAATATTAGTAGTTTAATGGGCTTTCTCTCCAGGGAGTCTGCATTTTAAAGAGGTCAGATAAGGAGGACCATCCCTTGACCTAAAGAAATGAATAAATTTACAAATCTTTCTTGAGTACCCACATCAGGGAGCTCAAGACAAGTTGGATTCAAATTTAAAGAGTAGAGCTCCTGAGTGGGATTTAAACAGTGCTGCCCCTTGCCTGGAGAAATCTTTTCTCAGAGCAACTACACTGCTCAATAACACTGAAGGTAATCCCGAATAAAGCCTTCCCTGCACTAAACATGCCATTCTTTTTAAGAGTGACCTGGAAATGCTCTTCTTCATGTGATGATAGAAGGGTTTCAATTCAACTTGCTGTGGCCTGGGTAGAGGAGGCCACTCAAAATCCAGCAGGTGGGGGAAGAGTTCCTTGATGAGTTTAACCTGGTTGTCTACTACCTTCTCTCAAGTTACAACCTCTTACCGTAATTACAAACAAGCCAGGAACTCTGTGATGGCATGTATTATCACAGAGGTTACTCCCTCCTGGGCCTTACAAAACATTGGCCAGATGTTTCTTGAGCACTGAGCTCCTTGGGCAAGGTGATTTATTTACATGGGTTTGCTCCCCTATACATAAAAATTAAGTAGTAGCACATGGGAGATACTCCTCCATCTTCCTATAAAAGCCAAGAGTGGAGAATAAGGTACTATTTTCAAAGTACTTGATAAAGTAGCTCCCCCTTATCTTCCAGGGATATGTTCCAAGACCCCTGTTGGATGACTGAAACCTGGATAGTACCAAACCCCTATAGAAGTATGTTTTTTCTACACATAAATATCTATGATAAAGTTTAATTTATTAATTAGGCACAGTAAGAGATTAACAATAACTAATAAGATAGAACAATTATGACAATATGCCAGCATCACTACTCTTGCACTTGGAGCCATTATTAAGTAAAACAAGGGTGACTTGAACGCAAGCACTGCCATGCCACCTAGACACTCTATCAACCTAATAACCAACACAGCTACTAAGTGACTAGCAGGTGGCGGGTATAGGGTGGAAACCTGAACAAAGGAACGGTTCACATTCCAGGCAGGACAGAGAAGGACAGCATGAGATTTCAGAACAGTACACAATTAAAAACTTACAAATTATTTATCTCTGGAATTTTCCATTTAATATTTTCAGACTTCAGTAGACAGCAGATAACTGAAACCACAAAAGGCAAAACTGCGGATAAAGGGGAACTGCTGTATATAATAAAGTCAATCATTTCTTATTGTCAGCTGGAAGGTGTTATGAGTGCTCAAATGTTAAAGTAAAAACCTCCGAGCATTTAATAGAGGGAATAATTAGTCAATCATTCAAATGAGTGTGCTCAGTTTGTAGCCTCCAATTCAAGCATATTACATACACTCAAATCTGTCATTTTGCACTTAAAAAAACCCTCACACATCTATACACACATACACACATACGCTTAAGCAACAAGAAAGTTAACCTTGTAATGCAAAGTTAATGCATCATTACTTTTCTGCATTTTAAGCACAAAAGTCTAAAAATGTGCAGTTACTATAAGCCATGGCCTTTGACTCCATGCCAACTAGCACAGTCTGGCAGATAGCACTCCCAAGTTTTTTGTTGTTGTTGTTGTTTTTGTTTTTTGAGATGGAGTCTCGCTCTGTCGCCCAGGTTGGAGTGCTGTGGCACGATCTCGGCTCACTGCAAGCTCCGCCTCCCAGGTTCACGCCATTCTTCTGCCTCAGCCTCCCGAGTAGCTGGGACTACAAGCGACCGCCACCATGCCCGGCTAATTTTTTTTTGTATTTTTAGTAGAGATGGGGTTTCACCGTGTGTGCCAGGATGGTCACGATCTCCTGACCTCGTGATCCACCCGCCTCGGCCTCCCAAAGTGTTGGGATTACAGGCATGAGCCACCGGGCCCGGCCTAGCACTCCCAAGTTATTAATACACAGATCTGCTTCCACTTTGGTCACCGACTTAATATATGACACTAAAAAGGCACTTATCCAAACCGTGCCTGCATTTTCCCATATATAGAAGCAAAACAAGGCATTCAAGTAATTTCAGGTTTCCCAGTAGCTGCATAGGAAGGTCAGAGATATTCATGAGTGTAGCTCATAACTCTTCCTAACCCTCAGAACAAAATCCCACTGCTAAGCAAAGACATTCCAAAACCTTAGGAATGCTGTGACTTCTGAGATAATTCACCCACCGGAGTCAGACTGCTTAAGAACATTGGATGGGTGGAAAAAGAACATCTCAACCAGGAGAGAAGGAACGGAGCCAACAAAGGGCTGCATCTGGTGACCTTGTCCCTCCCAGTGGTGGAACCCAGGGCTGCTGCAGCCAGAAGTCTCTAACAGTGATAAGCAGCCTTATTCAAAGGCAGAGAGACTGTACCTTCTTTCCCCCTAGAGCCGTTATTCTTCACAGATATACAGAAAGTTCCTCCAGTGGCACAAGGTACAGTTCTATGCCACAGGTTTTTCTTTTGTACACGGAATCACCTCCTCATGGAGTCATCTCTGATCAGACCTGTCCATCCTCTGGTTCCCATTCTCTCTATGCTTCCATAATATTTTTCATACTGTGCTATAAATACTGCTATGTTTGTGTGTCTTCCTGATAGTTGATTTCCTTGAGAAGAGAGGGTTATGATGTCTTTAATAAGGACCTAGTCAAGTTCCTGGCACATAGTAAGTGTTCAATAAATTCCTAATGAATAAGTGAATGAGTGAGATTACAAAGGACAATCAAGCACAGTTGTGCCCTTAAACAGCTAATAATCCTATGAAGGTTGATAAGACTAGAAACCAAACATTTATGACAAAATAGAATATAAGAAGGTGTAACCAAATTCTATAGGAATTTAAATGAGGAAATCATCTCAAAAGTGAAGAAAAAGGACTTTAAACAAGGTCTTAAGTAGGGAATGACATCTAAGAAGAGGCAGGGCCTCCACAGTCTGTATAATAACCCGCAAAGCCCCTCTGACCTTGTCTCCTACCAAATCCCTGGCTCCCTCTCCAGCAGCCACAATAGCCTCTTATTATAATCCCCAACTCACCAGCAAATCTCTACCTCAGGGCCTTTGTACGTGATACTCCCTCTGTCTGGAATGCTCTTCTCCCAGATATTCACATGGTGAACTCCCTCACCATCGTCACATCTTTGCTTAAACATTACCTGCTCAATGAGGCTTACTCTAACCACTCCATGCTAAATTGCAACCCACTAACCCCCACCAAAGTTGCCAATTGCTCTTACCCTGCTCTGGGCTCTCTTGTTTGCTTTTTAATAATAGATCTTATCTAACAGGCATTAAAGGCATTTTTTAGACTAATTATTGTAAAGTCCAGTCCAAGTTTTATTTCAAACTCGCCACAAGAAAAAGGGCTCCTGAGAACACCAATTCCGAGGTTTCCCTCTTGTTAGACATGTTTCTAGAAGAAGGGAAAGTGGTTAGATAACATTGTTAGACTAGGTACAATAAAGGAATGTCTGGTTAGAAGTTATTAGGCCTGTCACAAGACAGATGATTAGCTGGGCAGATAAATTTAACTTCCCAAAAGGGAATCTTAATCTCATTCAAGTTCAATGATGTAACTAGTGTATTTGACACTCAGAGCAGATCATTTTTTCTCTCTCCTCCTTAAAACAGAATTAGTTTTAGGAATAATCACAAAATTAATAATAAAAATGGCCAGAAAAGAATCAGAGACAGTGAAATTTTTCTGTAATTGAATTACACATTCATAGCCTGCTAGGACTGAAATTTAACAATGAACAAAAAATTAAAATAAATGTTATAGCACAAAAAAGGAAACAAAGCAGTGGATCAAAAATTTTCATCTCATTCATGGGGAGAAAACTTACATCTACATATTGTTTGCCTCAGAAATGTACAACACTGCCATTTAATGTTAAATATTTAATTATTAAATAATTACATAAGACTTGTTTTTAAACAAATTTCTATTTCAGTGGTATTATTCAAATTTAGTATATATCTTCTGTATGAACTAAAATTTTTACTTTCCAAACAAAAATATGACACTTGGCAATTCTCACTTTCATTTTTTTTAATTGCAAACAAATAAACATGCAGAATAATGGTGGTTATGTAGTGGCCATATAGAATAACAGAATTGAGCCAACCACTAGTGGCTCATACCTAGAATCCCAGCACTTTGGGAGGCCGAGGCGGACAGATCACTTGAGGTTAGGAGTTCAAGATCAGCCTGGCCAACATGGTGAAAACCCATCTCTACTAAAAATACAAAAACATTAGCCGGGCATGGTGACATGCACCTGTAATGTCAGCTACTCAGGAGCCTGAGACAGGAGAATTGCTTGAACCCAGGAGGCGGAGGTTGCAATGAGCTGAGATCACACCACTGCACTCCAGCCTGGGCGACAGAGCAAGACTCCTTCTCAAAAAGAAAAAAAAAATGACAGAATTGATATAGCCCAAGTTCAGTTTCTGTGTCTCTACAATTACTCTGCTATTGTTGTTTATGTCAAAACTAGTGTTTAAACTCAAGCACATATACTAACCCAGGGATAGGAGACACATTCTGTTCCTGAAGCAAGCACTAGTGATTCTGAATGTGTGTGTGAAGGGCAGGTGTGGAGGGAGGGACTTTATAACTAAGAGTTGTCTGAATTAATTTTGATGTAGAATAAAGTGTTTATTAAAGAACAGATAATAAAAAGGTGCTAATTTGAAGTGTATGTGTATATTAAAACGTAAGAGTAACCATAATAATTGTTTAAGACTTAGACCAACAAAAGAAAAGGAAATGAATGAATTTTCTTTATCAATGAAATTGTCACTGGTTCATGGTGACAATAACAAGCAGACCACTTTTTGCTGGTTGTGTTGCTGTTTGGTAACTCCCTGCAGAGAGCACACTCCTCATTGCTTGTGCCTGGCGGCCCATTGTCCCACCCTTGGTAGGCTTCCGCTATAATCTGACAGCATTTTATTGAAACATTTTTTCAGAAATCTAACAATTCTGGCTTGGGATCATTTTCTTCCTCATATAACACATAGTTAATTATTTCATTGATTGTTTAACTCCTCCTTAAGGGCAGGGGTACATGTCGATTTTACACTCTGTTATCCCAAACACCTAGAACCGTGGCACATAGGAAGTGTTTATTAAACTGAAAATTTCTCAACTAATTCTCAACTATCATTACTTTATGGAGAGAGTCTCATCTACCTAAATTAACTATAGTTCTCTCCCAAGACCTATGCTAAAGATCCAGCAAACTGCTTCTTCAGTGTTTAAAGTATCAAAACTGAGAATCCCTTCCCCGTCCCCACAAGCCCCATGTCCCCTCCAGACTCATGGGTGTGTGACACAGACTCAGACTGCGTCAGCTGATTCTCCAAGTCTGTTCTGAGGACCCTGATTCTGAAGAATAATAATAGCTGTCTAGTAAAAGGAGGAAGAGGGGAAGATACCCTGTTATTAAATAATTTTAGGAAATTTTTCATTAACAAAATTAAGGGAGACTTATTTGGGTTTTTTTTTTTTTCACTACAACAATTATCAGGGTTTGTTTTATATTGTCATTCCATATTGTATAATACGCAACATTTATATGACCATAGTTCTGAGAATTTCTGAGAAACTCTGCACTGCAGTGGAGTAATCTCCTGACCTCCTAGCCCTGCACACTCTTAATCTGAACATGAATACATTAAAAGTGCCTGCTTCATGGAGCTGTTGTGAGGACGAGATACATTAACCCACCGGCAGCACATAGAACAGTCCCTGACACTTGACCAAGTCATTAAATGTTGGCTACTGTTCATAGAATTTTGTATGTGGTTACTTTAATCTGAGAAACTCAGGTTAACTAGAGCGTTTTTCTCATCCCACTTTGTAAATGGACAAACCAAGGCACAGATTTTTTTAAAACGTTAAAAATAAATGTGAGTCCTGTCTGTAATCCCAGCACTTTAGGAGGCTGAGGTGGGCGGGTCACTTTGAGCTCAGGAGTTCAAGACAAGCCTGGGCAACATAGCAAAACCCCCTCTCTATGAACAAATACAAAAATTATCCAGGGATGTTGGCTCATGCCTGTTGTGCCAGCTGTTCAGGAGGCCAAGGAGGTCAAGGCTGCAGTGAGCCAAGATCTCGCCACTGCGTTCCAGCCTGAGCAACCCAGCAAGACCCTGGGGGGGGAAAAAAAAACCTAAATCTATTGTCAGGAGGATAACTATAAGAATTACTAAGGCTACAAAATTATAATTTGTTCACAAATTTAGCATAATACCTTAGAGTACTGTTTGTCACCCTATGTTCCCATTACCCCAGAGAGAAGTGACAAAATGCCAGAATAACCATGGTCCATCTTCTCTGGAAAACCAATTTTGCTTCAAGGTTTTGGTATTAAAAAGTTAAATACTTTAACTAGTAAGTAATTTAAACAACATATGTATATTCTTAAATGTAAACATCTCAGATTGGAATGCAAATCCTATGAAATTTGAATAAAAACATAAACATTTAGATAAATATTTTCTTCCTGCAGAAGACGCCTTGAGCAAAGCCCCAGAGCCCTTGAACTGTCTGTCCCCCTCCTCCGACATGATGGGTAATCTGATGGAAGCTCTGAGAGGCACTGCCTAGAATTAAGCCCTGTGCGTAAACGAAGCAAGGAAGAAAGAACATGTGCTATCTAATATGATTCATGATTCAAATATATTTTAATATCTTATTCTTTTCACACTCTGAGAAACCATTCTGATAATGTGATTGTTTTGTAAAAGAGTGTGTCTTCAGATAATATACAGATTTTATAGCTATTGCACAGTTTTAATAAGCAAAAGACTTGCTAGGTTGAACTGGGTTCAGCCCAAACCACTGTACAATTTAATTCAACACAATATTCCTCTGTTTAAAGTGCATGTAATTGCCAATTTATACAGTCACCAAGACCAAAGGTTTGCTAAATAGAGTTCTGCAAACATAGTATGGAATGCTTTATCCCCAAGTACCGTAAACTAAAAATGAATGAAACTAATCATTAATCAATTATGTATCTAATTCATTTCAAGGGCTTCTTTCAACTGTACAATTATCCAATGAATAAATTCAAATCCACCTGTGTTAGTATTTTTCTAGATCTTATCACCATAAGTTTTAAAAAATCCTTAGAAACTCCAGGAAATGTGTAAAATGAAATTGACATTATCTTAAACAGTATTAGATTGTTATTCCCTCTTCTTTCATAAAGATTTTCTTTATGGAGAGTTATTCTTAAATAGCACTGATAGTTCTGAAACTTTCCACAAGTGCTCCATCCTTAAAGAAATTTTTATTTAAAGGATGAACAATGCATAACACTGCTTAGTGTGTGTGTGTTTCAGTGAAAGGTGTTATACTGTAAAAACTCATTCTACAACTTTTTTTCCCTCTAAATTGTAATTTTTGAGATGTAGTAAATATATTGTTTTGTGTAAATAGATCTAATTCTACTAACTGGAAAAAACACTCAACACTCATGACAGAGGTTATTTCTAGGCACCTAGGGAGGGGAATGAGGCTTGGAATGGCAGACAAAAGGCATGTGAACTTTATATATAATGTGTTATTTATTTTATTAAATATTGAAGTAAATCTGGCAGAATGGCAACAATCCTTGGATGTTTTCTTTGTGCTTTTCTGCAATTTTAATTTTTTTCTAAATTAAGTAAATATATTAAGGATTTGAAAATATAGTCTTATTTTCTCACCGAAGTAAACAAATTTTCCTTTTATATGCAAACAACCTTTTACAAAATTCACAAAGAAAGATTTTGCTGGCTGTTTAATGTCTCCTTTGCTCTTTACTCTGCTCTAGGGGCTCTGGCCCCTCATGCTCATGTGCACAGCAACACGGGTCCAGTTAGCTTCCCAGAAACCTGCACTGGACACTGATGCATATCTTACAGGCTCTTCAGGCACCCTATTCTGTTCTCTGCATCCTTGCATCCCACACAATGCCTCCTTAGTCACCCTGGGAGGAGGATGATCGTTCTGAAACTCGTGCCTATGGACATGCACTTTCTAGTATTATCCAGTGCTCTTTGTGGGCCCTTGATCAGCAATTGACCTTGAATAAGATCTTTCCCTGTGAGGGATGAAACTCCAAAGTAAAAGCAAGAAATCTGTGTTTACAAGATGGCAAAGCCCCTGATTCTATGTGCTTCTTCCCTCCATTCATTCAGCAACTCTTTTTTAAGAGGCCGCTCTATGAAAGACACTGTCCTGGATGCTGGGGATACAGTGACAAGATGAAGATCTGTCCTTGGAGTTTCCCCCCTTACTGGGGAGTTGGTAGATAGGCAATGGACAAATTAAGTAAGTAAGCATCTGATACATGAGAAGGTGGAAAATACTATGGACAGTAATCACAGATACAAAACACTTAGGGGTGGTGGAGGAAAGCCTCACTGCAAAGGCAACACGTGGGCATGTTGAAGGAAAAAAAGTTGTGATGCATATGAATATCTAGGGCTAAAAACATCACAGGCAGAAGAAAAAGCAAGAGCAAAGGGCCTGAGGTAGGAGTATGAATGGAATGCTCAAAAAACAGCACCCCCGTATATGAGGAATGCAGGGTGTGGCTAGAGAGATACCCAATTGCAAAGTTTGCTCTCCTCTCTATGTGAATGCTACTCAGTGTAGTTATCAGAACAGCAGCATTGGTCTCACCTGAGAATCTGTTAGAAATGCAGATTCCTGTATGTCACCCCATACCTACTGAATCAGAACCTCTGGGTTTTTTGTGTTGTTTGTTTGTTTGTTTTGAGATGGAGTTTGTTTTGAGACGGAGTTTCACTCTTATTGGAATGCAATGGCCCAATCTCTGCTCAACGCAACCTCCGCCTCCCAGGTTCAAGCGATTCTCCTGCCTCAGCCTCCCGAGTAGCTGGGATTACAGGCATACGTCACCATGCCCGGATAATGTTTGTATCTTTAGTAGAGATGGGGTTTCTGCATGGTTGGTCAGGCTGGTCTCAAACTCCTGACCTCAGGTGATCCTCCCACCTTGGTCTCCCAAAGTGCTGGGATTACAGGCATGAGCCACCGCGCCTGGCCCAGAATCTCTGGGGGTATTTTAACTCTCCACCTGATTCTTATTCATGCTAAACTTCTCCAACACTCCTAATAACAAAAAAAAATCAATTTTTGGCTTCAAAAATTCTAAGATGAAAATGTAATTCTGTCCCTTACTAATACTCCAACATTGAATTCATTGCACAATTTATCTAGGCCTCAGCTTCCTTGTATATAAGGCAGACAAATCCATGCCTGCTCATTTTAACCAAGAGAGTTACTTTTAAAAATTTAAATATCATTATATGACTAATTAATGTGTGCAGCACACCAACATGGCACATGTATACATATGTAACAAACCTGCACGTTGTGCACATGTACCCTAGAACTTAAAGTATAATAAAAAAAAATTGAGAGATACCAAAAAAAAAATTTAAATAGCAAATGTGATGGCAAATATTAAAGGAATGTGGTGACTGTAAATCTCTTGACAAATGTGGGTTTTTATTATTATGAACATAAGCTTCCAAGTCCATCCACCCTCAGGCATTTGTACTTTTCTGTACCCCTTACCCTATACCCCCACCCCCTCATCCCCTACAACTACCGCCAATGCCATTGGGCTGGTAAAGACTTGCCCACGGAAAGCTTACAGTGAGTCTGATCTGGTTTTGTTCAATCTGGCACAGAGCCTTGGCATTGGAGACTGCAGCTGGTGTAGCGCTGTCATGATATATATCATACCTGTCCTCGCTTTGGCAGGCAAGACTCTTGCCACCAAGCATTGCAGACTAGGATAATGGCACAACAGAGATGCTTGCGACACTTAGCCCGGAACACTTCCATCACTCTTTCTATCCCAAAGTATTTGTTGTTTTATGCAAGCAATACATGTTTGCTTGGTGTATGCAGTGGAGAGGACACTGGGTTTGGAGTCAAAAGAAAAGGGTTCCAGCCCCCAAGTTCACTAGATGACCCAGAGAGCTCACATTACCATTCTGAGCTTGCCTTTGCTATCTACTTCCCAAGTGGGTGAGAGTTATGTAAACTAACATACATGAAAGCTCTTTGTAAAAAATAAAGCACTATGTAAGAGAATAGGGCATTGTTATCATAATCCAGTTCCTCAACAGGTCAGTCACTCAATAAACAGCTGACAAATATTTACTGAGCCCACAAAGTACCTGGCTCTGTGCCAGTCTCTGGGACACAGCAGTAAATGACAGAATAAAACCACACCACATGTGGCACTTACATTCTAATAGAAGAACAGAGAAAACAAATAGCAGCAAAAGTGAAATACGTAGTCTGTCCAATAGTTATAAGTGCTTTCAAGAACAATAAAAAAGAGGAAGCTGCAATGTAGGAGGAAGGGGATTATAAGGTCAGAAAGGGTAGCTAGGAAAGGCACTGCTGAGAAGATGCATTTAACCAAAGACCGAAGGAAGGCATCAAGTCCGCCTTAGTGTTCCAAGCTCAAATCACGCTCAGAACATGTTCAGACCAGTTCTAGGTCTGCTTGACCTTCTGGATCTGTGATGCCAGAATTTTCCTTATTTCTAGCCTTTTGTGACATATTTGAGATAATTCACTGAATATCATCGGTGCCATGGATAACTCATACAAAGACACAAACCCAAGCCATGTGAACAGCCTATTTGAAAACTTTTTTTTTTTACTGAGGCACCTGGGACAGTGACTGTTGAATGAACTCCTCTTCTACCAACCCCGGAATCCAGTGACTTTTCACCAGTATGAAGATGGGAACCACTTGCTATACTTACAGACTAGAGATAAACTTCATGTCCATCTTATTTTTATTGTTAACATACTGTTTTGATTCTATCATTCACTCCTGTTTGCTGAGCATCTATTATGAGCTTAGTATTTTGTGGCTATATTGAGAAAAGGAATTTAAAAAAAAAATGACTATAGCACTCTCACATTGTAGAGGGACAGGATTCATATTTAGATATCTAGATGAATTTTTCATTTCTGCAAAGGTGGACTCCAGAACCTAGTGTGAAATGGGAATATTGAGTATGCTATGTAATCAACTAAGAGAATATTTTTATTTTCCATTGGCAGATGTGGGGGTTGGGGTTCAGGAAACCCGGAAATAGAAGGAGCTAAGAGAAGGTGACAGGGACTATGGGAGCAGGTCCCAAGAGATGGAGGGCAGCCAGAGTTGAAAGAGCATGAGAGTAATGAGAATCCCCTCGGGCCAGAATGGGCAAGAAGTGTAGGAACAGTAAAAACTAACATTTTATTTTAAATATATTTTCTATTCCATGCTGTAGAGCTCCTCCATCATCAAAGCCCCCAGTAAAATCTGCTGTACACAACAACTTTCCTATTGTCTTTGGGGAATGAAGGAGAATGGAGCTGGATCTGTAACAGGTGCTACAGAAAACAAGATGGCAAACAAGGTCCCAGCAGAAGCCAGAGTTGAAAACAAGAGAACCAGGCGAATGTGAGCACCCACCAGACCCACCCACAGAGAATCCTAGGGACTGAAGTCATTTTATGTTTGCCTTCAACTTAAGATAGGTCCCAGATAATTGGAGGATGTGGGGACCAGGATGCCTCATTGCACAACTCCAGCAGGCACATTACAGTCGGTGCGCAGGAGGGCATGACCCTCAAGTTACAAACACATCATCTCATTTAATCTTCACAACACTCCTGGAAGAAAGGCATTATTATCCTTGTCTTACAGAGAAAGAAACCGAGACTCCAAGAATATGCCATATGTCAAAGTCATTATGTGTCTAACAATTAGGGGGAATCAGTGTTAAGACTCAGTTCGTTCCAACCTCAGAATCGATTCCTATTTGTATACGACGACCTATTTCTATGAAGCCGTGAATGCAAGCGTGTGCCCCACAGACAGTTCTTCCCACAGTCCCTTCCCTCTTCTCTAAGATCCTCGTGGTTCTAGGTTCCCCACACCTCTATCTCCATATCTGCCACTAGAAAATGAAAACATTTTTTATTTTATTTTATTTTATTTTATGGCATATTTAATACTTCCATTTCACACAAGGTTCTGGAGTCCACCTTTGCAGAAATAAATGTAGTTCTGCGACTTCAGAACTATACTTCTCTACCTCAATTCAGGCAGCAAGAACCAACAGAAACTTAAAAGGACCCCAAAATCCAGTAATTTTGAAACACCACATCATAGCTTACCCAAAAACTTTGCCCGTTTTTTATTCAGACCTATGTACATGCAAATGTATACACATAGGTCTGAATAAAAAAACAGGCAAAGTTAGGCAGAAGTGTAGAGGAGTTCATAAGTGAAGGGAAATTATGTTGCATGAAATACTCTGCTTGCTTCTTTCTGCCTTAGTGTCAAATCCAAACCCCACTCCATTTTAAATATATAATTCAGTTTTCTAAGGCAACTCCAAAAGATCATTGTACTCTCCTGTTTCCCTTTCCCCTATGAAAGCTACAAATGCAATCAATTTAAATTATCACCAAGGCTATAGATTGACTGTAGCCAATCAACTCTCAGCACCAGAGAGTCCTGAAAGCAAATCTTATTTCCCTGGAGCCTTTCCACCTTCTCCATTATCTTCTTCTCTCCCCAGTAACATCCTCAATATCTTCCATTCTGCTTGCAGTCAGTGCATGTGCTCCAGGCATCCAATACTAGCCTTCTCGACATTTTCATTTTCATGTTTATATCTTCATTTCCATTCAGTCCTTAGACCTCTCTCTATGTGACTCAACCTTCAGTCAGGACAAATGTTTCTTTGTTTCTTTGATGCTGTGAGTCTAGTGGAAATCAAGTGGCTGCAAACAAGTGTTCTATGGCTTGTCACTCTGACCAACCAACAAAGAATTCAGGCTTGTGACAAGCTGATTTGTTAAGATAAATCAAATCCCACCATGTGCCGGGGTACTCACTCTGAAGGACTCCCTGTCATTGCTTCTAGAGAAGCTTGTCCAGGCTTTAGTCATGATCCAAAAGACTCTTCCTCAAGCAAAAACAGAGGATGCTATTAGTGGAAACTGAGAAGGTGGACACATCCTTCCTCTTGCTAGGCTAGCTGTTATTCTTAGACCACCCAAATAAAAGTACCAGATCTTATATAAGCCCTGATGCCTGTTCTCTGAAGGGAAATCTGTTTTTGATAGTTCAAGTTTCCCCAATTAAAATTTGCAACATAAAAATAAGCAAGTGGAAGGAGAAACGAATGCTTTTCTTTTCACACAATGCTGTTGACAATCTAGTTATTTCTCTGCTATAATAATCCAAACCATGATGTATCTCCCACCCCATGGTGGCATGACTGCAGAGACCCTCACCTTGATCACCTGCACAGATCTTTTCTATTTTATTTCAGGTTGACAGGGAAGTCATTGTACCACTTCTTTAAAGAAGCTGCATAATGAAAGATACAGGAAGCACTGTGGAAGCTGAAAGAGTTCCTGTCTCCAAAATTTACTGGCCCTCTCTTCTGTGGACTGCAATCATCCCAGAGCTAATCAGAACTCATGGGGAGTTGATCTGTTAGAAACCAAACCACTTAAGGCAAAAAGGAAATATATCAGTTCATGATAGTGAAAAGCCTAGGGTAGCTCTAGACTGGCAAGGCTGGATTCAGGTGTTCCAACACTGCCGTCAGAAAGCTGTCTCTCTACAATTCCATCTCACCACTGCACAGTGAGAAGGCTGCCAGCAGCTCCACATCCATTTTCATCATCTCGTAAAGCCTACTGGAAAGACAGCCTATTCCCAGAAGTTCCAAAGAAAATCTTAGCATTGTGTGTCATTGCCATAGCTTGAGGAGGTGAAATGGCTAGACCTGTGCTTATCCAGGAGCTGACAGTGAGGTTGTAGACTGAATCACATCAGCTGAAAATCACAGAGAAATGTTCCCAAATGTAATAGAGTTGTTATTACCGGAAAATGAGTGAACAGGTACTGGGCAAAGACGTGAATGAAGGTGGACAACTGGCCAGCCAAGAGGCACTGGCTCATTTCAAGTTTACCCTAGAATTCATCAAGTGTTCCATGTTCAGTGTTTCAGAGGCTCTGCAGAACCAGAATGCTGAAGAGAGGAGGGAAACAGTGTACACTACCAGCTGTGATAGAAAAGAATGGCATCTTTTATTGAGGAGCAAAATTGCACACCCAAACACCACCACCACCATAGCCCCAAACCCCACCACCATTCCACTGGCTTTTCTCCTCTTCCCTCCAGTCCACCCTCCAGCTCACCCTCATTCATCCCAAAGCTGCCAAGTCGGGGCTTTTTTTTGTTGCTCTTTTCTTTTTCCTCCCAATTTGTGCTTGAAAGTCATCTAAATCTAATATTCTTTTAAAGTAAGTAACCTCTTATGGATGACTGCTGGTGAGTTCAGCCATACCAATAACTAACAGAATTTTGCGTTCCCAGGTATAAAACAACACACATCTGAAACCAGTCATGTCAAAATAAAATTTTACACGCAGCAACACCAGAACAAGGATCAAGAATCGATGGGATAAGCCAGAGTTCTAACTGTGTAAAATTGGAGGAGGCAGGACAAAAATGCAGTTTGCTTCAGATGCTCTATCTCCTTAAAGCAGACTCTAGATCTCACACTCCCTGGAGGATGATCCCAATGGCCTCCTGTGTTGGATACAAAAGAATCAGAATGTTCCTTCCTTCAAGGAAGGCAATCATATACTTATTGAATGGTTACTAAGAAAGTCCAAACCCTAAATGACAAAAAATAGAGTTGCCTATTATGGTGAAGAGTCTAGCTACTATAGGCAGTTAAAGAAGGAAGCTATATCACAGGACTGCTCAAAGTTATTCAGGAAGGTCTGTCTCACAATATGGGATAAATGTCAGTGTTATTAGTTATATCTGATAGGATTCTTTGAGGAAAAACTACTGAAATCCACACTGGTTAACTTAACCATAAAGGGGGTTATCAAAAAAGCTACAGTGTGGCCCACAGAATTGAAAGAATAGCTAAAGAATGAATGAACGGGCCGGGCGCGGTGGCTCAAGCCTGTAATCCCAGCACTTTGGGAGGCCGAGGCGGGCGGATCACGAGGTCAGGAGATCGAGACCATCCTGGCTAACACGGTGAAACCCCGTCTCTACTAAAAATACAAAAAACTAGCCGGGCGAGGTGGCAGGCGCCTGTAGTCCCAGCTACTCGGGAGGCTGAGGCAGGAGAATGGCGTAAACCCGGGAGGCGGAGCTTGCAGTGAGCTGAGATCCGGCCACTGCACTCCAGCCTGGGTGACAGAGCAAGACTCCATCTCAAAAAAAAAAAAAAAAAAAAAAAAAGAATGAATGAACGTAACAAGGGCAAGACCTCTCCAGGGATCAAGGCTGCAGCAGAAAATTAATACCCTAGCAGGGTGCAGCTTTTCCATCCAGATATTACTGCTCAAGAGTTTAGTATCCCTGAAGAGAAACTGATTGGCCCAGACTGGGTCACATGCCACTACCTGGTTGTCAGGGGTGGTAGTATGTGGGGTGTGGAGAAGAAGACACTTAGACACCTTGATTGACTGTTCAACCAAGGCTGCACCCAATGTGGAGAAGGAATTCCAAATGACATTGGAGTACTATTACTTGAAGAAAAGGGCAATGGTGCTCAATAGAGAAGGAAGGAAGAGGGAAGGAAAGAAGAAGAAAGGGAGGGAGGGAGGGAGAAAGAAAGGAAGGAAGGAAGGAAGGAAGGAAGGAAGGAAGGAAGGAAGGAAGGAAGGAAGGAAGGAAGGAAGGGAGGGAGGGAGGGAGGGAGGGAGGGAGGGAGGGAGGAAGGAAGGAAGGAAAGAAGGGAATAAGAAAGGGAGGGAGGGAGGGAAGGAGGGAGGGAGGGAAGGAAAATGGGAAAAAGGAAGAAAAAAGAAAGAAATAAGAGAGGGAGGAAGAGAAGAAGCAGGGAGAGACGAGAAGGATGGGAGGGAGGGAAGGAAGTTACTTAACCTCTTTATATTGTAGTGTCCTTTCTACAAAATGGATGTAATTACTGCATATACTTCCTAGAAGTGTTATGAATACCACATAAAGCACTTAGCACAGGGTCTGGAACATAGGAAATGCTCGATAATTTTAAGCATTTATCCTAGATGGGAAGACACAGAAGGGACACTTGTCAAAAAGAAACAAACTACGTGCTGCTCTGAAATAATTGCTAATTTTTTTATTATTAACTTACTGAAAATCATCAAATGATTAACTATCCAAGATATACAGCAGAGCAATAGAAAGAGATACATAGTGCAGTGTGTCTCCAAACTGGAAAAACTCAGGAGCATCATGGCATATAAGAAATGTAAGTTGACAGGGTTGTCTACCCATGAAAGTGGGATTGTAATCTGAGTTTTCAGCAAGTATTTTAATGCAATGGTGAGTACTTAGTCCAGGGAGAAAGTCCTAGAAGCCAGACATCCCTGACATATCCAAAGAATAGCTGCACATTTAATCCCTCAGCCTCCTTGCATTGCCCATTGACATGCCTGCTCTGCTACTCAGCACAAGGTTCCAAGTCTGTCACACTTGGCTTCTGCTTACGTCTGTTTGGAGTGATGACAATCAGGGTCCCATACTGGCTGGCAATCCCTTCCACACAGCTGCACTAAAGGAAACCTCCAACACAGTAGGAGTGTTATTAGAGGCGAACCAGCCCTTTGTTAGGTGCCAATTAGGCACAGGCAAGAGTCAACTATGATGGTGCGGGGAGGAGAGATATTTCAGGTAAGAACTCTGAATTACATAGAACTTCAACTGAGGACGCTGACCTTCTAGGAACAGTGTTCCTGTGCTGGTACCTCAGCCACGCAGACTGTCAACTAGCCAGTCCTTCCTATGCACAAACCTACGCATGTACATGATATGCATCTGATGACCATTTCTCAGCAAACAAGTGTATTATTGAAAATGGAGAATTGGGTTGAGGTGAAATGAGAAAGGGGGAGGCATCCCCATCAGCCTGCTATGTTTCCATCACTGGTGTCGGCTGTTCTGTTCCATCCTAAAGGGGAACTGCTCTCTTCCGCATCATCATGTCATTTTTATTATGCTGGCAAATGATAAGGAAAAAACCCATCATCACAGACCAGCCTGTGAAAAACCGACTAACAGTATGTAGTTGAAAATGAAGAAGAAAGTCTTGCATTTCCTTTCACCTATAGGGGAACAAAATGATGAAGCCCAAGGCAAGCTCCTCACCATTCAGCAGTCCATCTTACTTTAAAATATACGGCATACAGACTGAACAGGAAGATTTCTGCTATGCATGGCAATTGTTCCATTTTCTGTATTTCATAACCTGCAATTTTGAAGCCATGCTTGGTACACACGCTTGTAAAATAGTCATATCAGATAAAAGCAGAGGGATGCTAAACTATTGGAAAATAAATCAAATTCTCAGCAAGCCGTTATATCCATCATGTTGCAGCAAGCGCACGTATAGTTTAAGCTCTGCGCGCACAGTCTATCCATTGTAATGATTTGGGGTCAGGATCCTGCCACATGCATTTAGCATTCACTAAGAAGTAAACCCAGGAGTGTAGCAGGGAAAAGTGCCGAGCTGTAGCTTTTGGTCCTGGAAGTTGCCCTCGATGTATTTGTTTGAGTATAGCCATTGTATCTAAATAGCAAGGCAGAGAAGAATTAACACATGCATAGAATGTGAGTGTTTACAAGGAGCTTGCATGAGCATTATCTCACTTGATCCCCCAAAGAAACTCAGAAGATGAATGGAGAAAAGCACTTGCATGTTACAGTAGCACAAAGACATTTGGAAACATCTGTGAAATGTTGAGTGAAAAATCTGAAAACCCATCCACACCCACCCCCAATCAAAACTAGGGTGGGAGTGTTAGAGTGATGTTTCAGCAGTGTCTTGTCCTGGAGCCAACATATTCACATTTGACCACAACGAATATTCCATGTCTTTAATTTTTTTTCTTTTAACACAAACATAAGCCTAGTTTATTAGATAATTGCACAAGACTTTGTGAAGCCTTATGTAAGCACCAAATATGAAAATTATGCAGAGAGAGAAACCAAAACTTATAAATACCATTAAACAAAACTACACATTACACTGTATACTAATATGGAGAATTTAAAAATATTTCAAAATGTTCAATGTAAAAAAGTAGAAAAATATAAAAACCACAGATTTTACTTGGAAAAAACATAAAGCTTCAAATTCATGTCTGAAAATCACAGAAAAGCCAGTTTGTTCACAAGGCTACATAATAAGTCTTAACCACATCAATATAGCACTCTCCCAGAAATAAATGTCCAACAATTAGCCTCCAATTCCCTCAAACCTCCACTTCCTTTCAGGATGAATTCTTCCTGATTCTTTTCTTCCCTGCTTGCCAAGACCCCAAATTTGATCATCCAAAACATTTTCTTTCTCCTGCTTTCCACTTTGTAGTATTTGTCCTTCCCCTTTACCATTAATTGAAAACTCAACCCTGGAACCATGCTGTAAACCATGCATTTCACCTCTGGAGAGGATCACAGGATTCCATAATCTGGCCCCTATATTAATCAGCTTGACTGCTACAACAAAACATCATAGACGGGGTGGTTTAAACACCCTACGTGTATTTCTCACAGTTCTAGAGGCTGGATGTCCGAGATTGAGGTGCCAGCGTGACTGGGTTCCTGGCAAGGGATATCTTTCTGCCTTGCAGACGGCTGCCTTCTACCTGTGTCCTCATGGCCACAGAGAGGAAGCTCTGGTATCTCTTTCTTTTCTTACAAGGGCACTAATCCCATCATGGGGAAATCCACTCTTGTGACCCTATCTAAACCTAATTGTTTCCCAAAGGCCCCATATCCAAACACCATCACACTGTGGGTAGAGCTTTCAACAAATGAGCCTTGAGAGGACAGAATTCAGTCCTTAGCAGCCCCAGTTCCAATTCCTGATGTCATCCTCTAAATGGCCTTCAATGCTAGACAGCAGTTCTTCTACTAATTCCTGTCATATACTCTCATATAGTCACTCTCCTAAATTTATATATGAAACCAAAGAATTGCCCTGGCCATAGCTAAGGTTATATAAATACAATGTTACAAATACACTTGTGTGAAAGAATAGAACATCAAAAGCCAATGTATTAAAGAGTCCACACAACAAACTCTTCTCATGATTCTGAAAATCCCTTCAGGGGCTCTCCTAAAGTTCCAAAAAGTCTCCTATAATTAAAAATTGTTTTTCTCCAAATCTAACATTTAATATAAATAAATATTGACTTCCTTTTCTGTTTTTACAATTTTATTCTTGTTTACTGTTTTAGCAACTGTTTTTCTTTCTACCTTACAATATAAATGTAAAATATTGCAGGTACATTATGGATGAAAAAAATTGTTTAGAAATATAACATATTTGTAGTATTTCTTTAGATAAGTGCTTTCTGAGTTTCAAATCAGCAAGTTTTGAAATAAGCTTATAAGAAATAAATAATCTGTAAGTTGGGGACTATCCTATAGGAAGCATCATATTTTCCAAAATAATATTTAAGATTTGAGGCAATATAATTAAATTTAGAAAAAAATTTCAAATTTCATAAGGGGAAGGGAAATACATACATGGATCAGATGACAACAAATACCAATGTGTAATTACTGATTCTTTATGCAAGTGGAAACTTTGCTGTAATACCAGGCTTCCAAATATGAATTGAAGAATGAACCTGTTCAACTTATTAGAAAAGTTGACACTGGCTCAAAACAACTTTTTAAAAAGTGTGTTCTAAGAACAAACTATTAATATTTCTGTAGCATTTAGAACCAAGAAGGACAATCAATCAAAATGAGAAGTATAACAAATATGCCAGAAAGATCTAGAGATGATGTTCCCTTAAAGCATAGATGTGACCTGGTGGAAAACTTCCAGTTATCAATCTGAAACTGTAAGACAATTCCAAGGAATTTTACTGTCTTGTAGACCTCCTGTTGCCCAAAGCTAGCCAAGATAAGTCATGGGCTCACCTGTCACATTACCCTTAAGAGACACATCAGGTCTGGCTGAAGAGGATATTCAAATCAATCCAGTACTGCTTCCCACACCCTGCTCCTTCCAACCCACTGTCAAGTTCTAAGAAACTACCAGAAGATCTAAAGTCATCTTGGGAGGAAGTGCCCTCAGCCCTGGTTAACAAGTGATACCTGATCACCACTCACCTAGTCTTTTATTTCTACAAATTTCAACTCCACTCCTTAGAAAGAAGCAGAACCAGGGGATGAGCACCATGAACTGAGTTTTCTGAATCCTGAAAAATTTTCCTTCTCCATTTTGAAATCATTTAGCCGTAAACCTCAGGTACACATCAAACAAGGAGACTGAACTGAGAAGGAGACAAATTGAAAGAAAAGGTCTGAGACACAGGGCAGGCAAGAGATGCCTGGACCCTTTCATCTGCTCCATCCCTTGAAAGCTTTCGCCCCACTGGGCTAGCAGAACTCTTACCTTCCTGAAGAAAAGTACTTTTGATCCATTATTTTAGAGAATAAGAATATCGCTTGTCATTGCCCTTTTTAAAAAGTCATCTATAAGTTAGTAAATTAACAAGTAGTTTATATATCAACTTTAGTCACATGGGTTTCACATCATATAACAAGTCTTTGAATTTTAGAATTTGAGAATTTTTGAATATGTCTTCTTTGTGATTATTACAGTCAAATGTAAAATATTTTGCCTACACACTTAAAAATATGCCATGTAAATTATGTTAAATGCTTATGGTAAATATCTGCACTGGAAGGAAAAATCTGGTCTCAAAGAAATTAGGGCCTGAAACTTCATACAGATTCAATAAATACATGCCAAATGAATAAAGTGAGAGTTAATGTGTATTAATTTGTGCTAAACCTAATGCTACATCTATACATATTCTCTCATTATGATATGATTTGGCTGTGTCTCCACCCAAAATCTCATCTTGAATTTTAATCCCCATAATCCCCACGTGTCAAAGGAGAGATCAGGTGGAGGTAATTGAATCATGAAGACAGTTTCCCCCTTGCTGTTCTCATGATAGTGAGTGAGTTCTCACGAGATCTAGTGGTTTTGTACATTTTTAGCAGTTCTTCCTGCATTCCTTCTCCTTCCTGCTGTCTTGTGAAGAAGGGGCCTTGCTTCCCCTTTGCATTCTGTCATGATTGTAAATTTCCTGAGGCCTCCCCAGCCGTACTGAACTCTGACTCAATTAAACCTCTTTCCTTTATAAATTACCCACCCTTGAGCAGCTCTTTATGGCGTATGAAAATGGACTAATACAAGTCATTTGGATGGTGTTCTTATTTTATGAATGAGGAAAGAGCTACTTGTCCAAGGTTACGAAGCTGATCAATGATGCCACAAAAACTCAAGAAGAAACTATATGTAGTTGGGATGTTGACACAAGACCAATGTCCAGGAACATAGGTTCTAGCTCTGGCTAGGCCACCAGTTTTCTATAACCTTGAATATGATTCTTGATTTTTCTTATCCTTACCTTCTTTATCTAAGGTTCTCTTCCAGTTCTAAAATTCTCTAATTCTATAAATTTATGCCATCTTGCACCTGCATTTCAGTTAAAGATCCTTTCAGACAAGTGGCTGGATGAAATCCTCCCAGATGTGGTGTAAAAACCACACAGTTCTTCTACCGTGCAACACTCTCGTATTAGTCATGCCTTGAGTGCACTACCTCGATATTCTAATCCGTGCAAGTGCTTAATTTGTTGTATGTAATTTGTTCTCTTTCAAGTTAATATCCCTGTATTATAAAAATCAATAAACACATATTGAAAATAATTACAAAGATATAAACCTCTTACTTTGCAAAAATACGTTGTAACGCATGCATTTTTCTACTCAGCAACATTTACTATGTGTTAAAAATGATGCTCCGTGCAATCTTAGGCAGGAGAAAATGTTTCCTAGAGAAATTTTAAACATCTACATGAAAAAAAGAGAATACACATAATCAACAAAACAATCTCAAGAATGGAATCAACAGAAATAAAATCACCTCCTTTGGTTCTTCTGGGAAAATAGCTAGTTAAAGATAAAATCAATGCTAGCAAGAAGGGTGGCTTTGTTAGCCAGCATCAACTAACTGCTGTTCAGTGGGTGCATTTGTTTATGGCTTTTCTACTAAAGCAATGCAGGATCAATAAAGTTGTTTGAGGGCCTGGAATTTCTTACTCTATATAACTACTGATGCCAACCCAGGGAGGGCTAGTAAGGTGGGCAGTATAGCAAAACAGGCCCATTTAACTGGAGCTTTTCTCACAGGCTCTGACCACTGCCTCTAAGGAGACCTTAAAGCAAGACCTCAGTGGATTCAGGCATCCACATTACAAATTGTACTTCATGAGACACTCATTCAGGTCAATTAGCTGTGAGAAATATTGCATATCTATCCTTTTCTGAATACGTACAACGCAGATTAACTTATTAAAGTCTTTAAGAAGTCCTTCATAAAGACATATACTTAAATTTGTTTATATCCCTTTCTCCAAATCTATTGCCCATAGGACCCCTCTTACCCAATATCTATTAACACCTCACAAAGTATTCTAGGGAACATGTTCTCTTTAGCCACTGCTAGGGCTACTGATTTCATAACATGAAGACTGAACAGGGGAAAGGAGAAAAGGGACTACCATTCATGGATCACTTACAAGGGGCCTCACTTTGCTCTCAGGGTTTTAAATGAACAATTTCATATAATCCTCACAACAATCCTGTGAAATAATGTCTTATTATCTTCATTATCTTCAGTTAAGGGAACTGAAAATATATGTGAAATTGACTGGGAAAAGTACTTACAATTAAGTGAAAAAAATCAGATTATAAATATGTTTATAAATATATGCATATATCTATTTTATATAGTCTAAATATTGTTAACTAGCGGCATGTAGGGATTTTTAATTAAAAGACATTGGTTTCCCACATTTAAAACTGAGGAAGTTTCCAATATTTTTAAAAAGCAGAAGCTTTAGCAATGAGGGGACCCTTCTTTTGGGGAACCTCCCTCTAATGCTAAACAGTAGCTACCTCTTTAAGTGAGGTTTGAAATCTCCACTTGCCCAGATTCCATCTGGCTCACTTAACTCACACATGCCAGCTGTCTGGTCCACACAAACATTAGGTGTCTGGTCTAAATAGAGATATGCCAAAACGCTCTAAGAAAAGCACTGTGGTTTGGCCCTAGGTTATAGCACATCAGAACAGCTCCTACCCTAACAGAGCTCAGACTCCAGCAGGAAATACAGACAATTCAGCAAGCAATTTCATAATTGCTTGGAAAGTATTAAGTTGTAAAGTATTGAGAAAATGAAGGAATAACTTAGGAGCTCAGAATGGGAGCACCCAAAGAAAGTGATTTTTGAGCAGAGACTTGAAAAATATTAAGAATTGTCTAGGAAAACGAAGAGGGTAAAGAGTATTATAGGAGGTAAAGAGTATTGTCGATGGACCCCACAAATAACATTTTTTGAGCACTGTTACACATAGGGAGTAAATGCAACCTCTACAAGCTGGTAATCATTTGGACAGACAAGACAACAGGCCATCAGAAATAGGGCACACAATGTCGTTGATGAGCATGGGGGTTCATAATTTCAACCTGGGACTCCGGCAAGGAGGTCTTCCATAGCAAAGTCACTCAGACCATCAAGAAAAAGGCTGAGAAAACAATATAATACGATAATAAGAGCAGACTGTCCCAAATGCATGGCAAATTCTGGTTCCCCTGACTCATGGCATTCTCGTGACTGAGGAAGTATGAGTGCCCAAGGCTCATACCCCTAGGGAGCGCACCCACAGGGTGAGCTTGCGGAGACAGAATGTGTTCAGTGAGCATGAGCGTGGGAAGTCACACAGCCCACAGGAACGACGGTTGGCCAGGGAGGTTTGATATGTTAGCAAGTGATGCATCCATCACACCACAGCTTCTGAGAAGTTGGATCACCTGATCTTTTGCTTATGCCAGGACTTATCTTCCCAACCAAAAAGAAAGTTTGGATCCTTTTGATTTATGACCACTTAAAATGTTGCAAGAAACATGCCTGGCTGTTTATGTTATTGTCTCATTTAACTTAATCACAAAATAGATCATTAGGCAGAAATTAGTATCCCATGTTATAAAAGAAGTAACTGAGGCTCAGTGGTTATACATCTTGCTGAATATACATCTTACTGCCATGGCAGTAGTAAGTGGCAGAATCAGACTGAACTTAGGCATTCCAAACCCAAAGCTCATACCCTTAGTCAGCGTTTTGCAAACTGTAGATAGAAAGACCCATTACTTAGTAATAACATCTACTGAGTAGCTTACAATATAAGAATTTGTAAATGAAAAATGTAAGATAAAACAGAATAAAGTATCATGTTTCACATATAATAACACTAAGTTCACTTGACCCTTGAAAAATATAGGTTTGATCCATGTGGGTCCACTAATACACAGACTTTTTTCAATAAATATATTGGAAATTTTGGGGGAGATTTGCACCAATTTGGAAAAACTTACAGATGAACTATGTAGCCTAGAAATATTTTTTTAATTAAAAAAAGTTAAGCATGTAACAAGCAGATAAAATATATGTAGATGCTAGCCTATTTTATCAAATCAAATAAAATATACACAAATCTATTATAAAAAGTTAAAAATTTGTCAAAATTTACAAGACTTCATGACCAAGAACCCAAAAGCAAATGCAACAAAAACAAAGATAAATAGATGGGACTTAATTAAACTAAATGGCTTCTGCACAGCAAAAGAAACATAGCAAGCACCTAAGTTAAAATCAGATTTATTTCTCAAAATCACTACACGCCCAGTGTTCTAACTCACACTCACTCACTCAGGACACCTGGCTGATGGAGGCTCTGCGTTGAAAAGCACTTTTACAATCACTACGGTACTGAGGAAGACACATAGAGAATAAGACATAGTCTCTTAAAGCTTCCACATTGATATGACATCTGTCACTTACATTTTATTAAGCAAAGCAAGAGATGTGGTCACATCTAATTTCAAAAGTATAGCAAGTACCACTGTTCCATGTGTCTGGAAAGCAGAAACCTGGAAGTCTTGGTCAAACAGCACTGTATTAGTCCATTTTCACATTGCTGATAAAGATATACCTGAGATTGGGTAATTTATTTTAAAATGAGAGGTTTAATGGACTCCCAGTTCCACATGGCTGGGGAGGCATCACCATCATGGTGGAAAGTGAAATGCACATCTTACATGGCAACAGGCAAGAGAGGGAATGAGAACCAAGCAATAGGGGTTTCCCCTTATAAAACCATCAGATCTTGTGAGACTTACTCCCTACCACGAGAACAGTATGGGGGAAACTGCCCCCATGATTCAATTATCTCCCGCCAGGTCCCTCCCACAACACGTGGGAATTACAGGAGCTACAATTCAGGATGAGATTTGTGTGGGGACACAGGCAAACCGTATTAAACACTAATGACTATCAGAGGAATCACTTCGTGTTGGCAATAGTTGAGGCCATGAAGATGAATTGGATCTTATTCTATTCCCAGGGAAGAAAATGCCAACACATGTTTTAATAATATGGTGCCTATACTCACATATACTCACTAGGCATACAAATGTGCCTAGGACACACTTCCAAATGTCCTACTAGTATCTTAAATACAAAATATCCTAAGCCAAACTACTTATCTTCCCTGCAAAAATGAGTTCCCTGTCCTCATTTGGATATAATTTTGATTAATATCATCTCTATTCACTCAACTGCCCAGGTGAATCACTTTGGATTCATCTTTAACTCCTCCTTGGCCTTCACTGGCAGACCCAATCAATCACAGCTCTGTCTACCCAGTAAACAGCTCATGAATCCATCCTTACTTCTTCATTTCCACTCTCACTACTTAGTACCAGCCCATATCATCTCAACCAATGCCAACTATCCTAAATAAGGTTGTACTGCTTTTATACAATGAACAAACTCAGAGATCTGTCTTACGAAAATTGGCTGTTATTGTGCCATAAATAGTTTCTATAATCTTTTTCTTAGTATCTTCTTGAGATTTGGCAAATATCTTTTCTTGAAAATGCCTCCTATTTTGGAAAAAAAAATCCAGGTATAGTGATTGAAGAGGAAGAAAATATTTAGAGAACCCTTGAGAAGAAAAAACAGGAAAAGAGGAGCAAGAAGAGTCAAGGATACTTATGACTGCCCTGTCTCATGAGAATAGTCACCTTTCAAAGTTCTCTCTGCCTCTAACTTAGAGGGTTTATAGTTTTATTTTAAAGGGAGAAGCTGATTCCTTGTGAAAATCTTTTATAGTGCTGTAGGAGTCGAAATCACAAGACTGAGTAGAATCTCCAAGGAAGATAATGAAAAAAAAAAAAAAACAGAAAGATGAGGAGTAAACTTGGAAGTGTGATGTACTGATGAGGGAGGAATAAGAAGAAAGCAGAGCCAGAGCAGGGCGGGAAAGGAACAGACAGGAAGGTGGGGGAAGCAGAACAGTGAGGTGTGTGTTACAAGAAGGGGTAATCGGCAGAGCTAAATGCAGGTGCAGTCCCGGAGAAAGAGCACCTCTAAAGCTTTTGATTCAGTCATTGGGTGGTTGCAACCTTGAAATCAACATTTACAATTGGAGGATGGGGTGCTGGAGTACAGGCAGCAAGGAATAAGTGGATGGTCCCATGGCAGCAAAGGTAACATACTCCGCCAAAAGTTGGTAGTGTGTTAACAAGGAATGACAGCTCTATGAGGCAACAAGTTCTAAAAAAGATGTCTTCAAAGGCAAGGAATACAAGTAACATATGTTTCATGAAGGGGAAAGAAAGAGAAAATGGATGAGAATGAAAATGGCGGAAAAAAAGAAAATACCAATGAAAAAAGATTCCTCTCATCTAGACATTCTCCCCAGCCACAACATAACTCATTGGTATGACAGCAGCTAAGGATGGGTAAATTCATATTTTTATCATTTCATTTTTTTCTGCCATAGCCCTTTAAATGTTTCCATTACTTCACTTAAAATTATTACATATAATAACTTAAAAAAGAAACCAGTTCACATTAACAAGAAAGATCTACAAGTGAAATTTTGGAAAACATTCCAAACCTCCTTCTATCCCCCCTCAAAAAATTCTACTCTTTTATTAAGAGTAGAGTTGTATACTATTAATGATAATAATAGTATCATTATATAATATTAATGATAATAATAGTAGCTAACATTTACTTTATTCTTATTATGTATCAAAACCTCTGCTAATTCTTAACACAAACTTATGAAGCAGGTGTTACTAGATGAGAAATCTGAGACTACCACCGCATGTTTTCTTCTAGTACTTTCATAACTTCCTGTTTTAGCTTAATTCATTGAACCCTTTGGAATGTACTCCACCATAATGGTTGAGAAGAAAATCTAACTATGTTTTTCAAATATCTACACAGGTGGTCCAAAACTAATTCCAAAACTAATTTTTGAATAGTCCACTTGCACCATGTACTAAAAGTCCATATATATTTAGACCTATTTGTGCGTATACCTGATTATTTCTAGATTTTTCAATTTTGTTTAATAGATCTGTCTCCATTCATTTACACTGTTTTATCTACTTGATTTTTAAAATATGTTTTGATATATGGTAATGCTTTTCTCATTTCCTTACCATCATTATCAATATTGTTCTTTTTCAGAGTTTTGTTAGTCTTTATTTTTCATGTGAACATTTTTTGTTTTTTCTTTTTTTTTTGAGTCAGAGTCTCACTCTGTCACCCAGGTTGGAGTGCAATGGCATAATCTCAGCTCACTGCAGCCTCTGCTTTCCAGGTTTAAGCAATTCTCCAGCCTCAGCCCCTCAAGTAGCTGGGACTTCAGGTGCGAGCCATTAACATTTGGCTAATTTCTGTATTTTTTGTAGAGATGGGATTTTGCCATGTTGCCCAGGCTGGTCTCAAACTCCTAGGCTCAAAGGGATCTGCCCACCTTGGCCTCCCAAAGTGCAGGGATTACAGGTGTGAGCCACTGCACCAGATCTGAACTTTATAATTGAATTATCTAGTTTCAAAAAACAAATTCTTATTTTTGTTGCAATTAACTTAGAAAAAAATTGACATCTTTATGATGACTTCTATCTATCTGTTCAAGGTTTTTCAATATACTTATTTGGCATTCCGTGGAAGTGTTTTAAAGTTTATTTTGCTATTTTTTAATAGATCGCTCACATTTCTTCTAGCATGTACTCTTAGGCATTCAGTATTTTGGGTTGCTACTGTAAATAGCATATCTTCTCTTATTCTATCTACAAGCTATTAATTTATTTGTATTAATTTCTTCTCACTAATTACAAAATTCTCTCATTATAGTGTTTTTTCAACTAATTCCCTTGGGAATTCCAGGTAAAACCTCACATTATCTACAAATAATATTAATTTATTCCCTCCTTTTCATGTATCTGCTTTGGCTCATACTTAAATAATGTAAAATAATATAAGTGATAATGGATATCCTTCACATTTTTTTTCCTTTAAAAGGAGTGTCACTGTTGTGTGCCATTAAGCTCATGATTCTGGCTTTTCTACTGAGCCTGATATATTTTATCACATTAAGGAAAATTCATCTATTCCTATTTTATTAAATACATAGATATTAATAACTGCTTTTTAAACTATAATTTAGATTCCTTAGCATTGTGGCAGATCCAAAACATGGTCACAAATTATTTGACAAATTATTTGTCCCCTAGAGAAGTGAGATGTTTGCCACCTCTCTTGAATCTCTGCCGGCCTGTGACTACTTCAACCAATAGAGCACATGTATAGTGATGCTATGTGATTCTGAGGCTGGGTCTGGTCTGAATGTTTGTGTCCCCTTTAAATTTGTACATTAAAATCATAGCCCCCAAAGTGATGGTATTAGGAGATGGGGCCTTTGGAAGATAATTAGGTCATGAGGGTACAGCCCTCAGGAATAGGACTAGGAACCTTTTGAAAGAGGCCCTAGAGAGCTAGCTAGCCCCTTCCACCATGTGAGAACACAGAGGAAAGCACCATCTGGGAACCAGAAAGTAGGCCCTCATCAGACACCAAATCTGCCAGCACCTGATCTGGGACTTCCCAGCCTTCAGAACTGTGAGAAGTCAATTTCTGTTGTTTATTATGGCCAGCCAGTTTACGTATTTTGTTATAGTAACCTGAATATACTAAGACTGAAAATTGGTACTGAGAATATGGATATGGGGCGCTGCTATAACAAATAACTAAAATATAGAAGTAGCTTGGGTGGCCATGGAGGGTGGATCATGAGGTCAAGTGATCGAGACCATCCTGGCCCATATTGTGAAACCCTGTCTCTACTAAAAATACAAAAATTAGCCTGGCGTAGTGGTGGATGCCAATAGTCCCAACTACTTGGGAGGCTGAGGCAGGAGAATCACTTGAACCCGGGAGGTGGAGGTTGCAGTGAGCCAAGAGCACGCCACTGCACTCCAGCCTGGGTGACAGAGTAAGACTCTGTATTGAAAAAAAAAAAAAAGAAGAAGAGGAAGAAGTGGCTTTGGAACTGGGTAAAGAGTAGAAGCTGAAAACATTTTGAGGTACATGCAAGAAAATGCCTGATTGCCATGAACAGACTATTAATGGCAACTCTATGAGGGCCCAGAAAGCAACAAGGAGAGCTGTAGAGAAAGCCTCAGTCTTCTTAGGGAATACTTAAGTAACCCTGAACAGAATGTTGTTGGAAACATGAACGGTAAGGTCCTTCTGATAAGTTCTCAGCTGGAAATGAGGAACATGTTTTTGGACAATGAAGGAAAGGTCATCCTTGTTATAAAGTGGTAAAGAACTCGACTGAATTGTGTTCATGTCCTAGTGTTTTCTGATGGTAGAACTTATGAGACTAATCTCCTTATCAGATGATTGTTTGGTCACACCTTTGGTTTTCTCTCTCACTATTCTATCTTATTCTTTACAATATGATAGGCTGAGAATATTTCAAATCTTTAACTTTTGGCTTCCCTTTTGATTAATGTTAAGAGGGCAGTCTTATGTGCAGTCTTTTGACCCCCACTTGGCCACATAAAAATGGGTATGGAAACTGAAACACTTCCTTACAAGAGGTAAAGTGCTCACATAGCCTTTGTCAGGCTCATCACCTTGTGTGGAAAGCTATTTTCCTGTTCCATTCTCAGTAAGTATTCTTTTGTTCTGTTTCAGCATGTGTGTCCACGCTATTGAAGCTGACCTTGCTCTGTATCTTGTCTATATAAGTAAAGCATTGCTACATCCAGTGCTTGATTGTACTGTTCCTTCCTTAGCAATTTCTATAGCAAGATGCAAGAGGCAGAAGTGTTTACAGTCCTCCTCTAGGATGCACAGTGTTCTAACATGCACAGTGTTCTTGTCCCCTGGAATTGATAACCCGTACACAGTGTTCTGTACAGAGTGTTCTGCCCAGTGATTGACAATTCCATCTTAAATCATTTCTGTCATCTCAAATTTTACTAGAAACAGTCAAGAATAACCAGGCTACTCCTTCAGCATTTTGATTAAATATTTTCTCAACCAAATATCCAATCTTCCAGTGCCTTGATTTTGGACTTCCCAGTCTCCAGAACTATAAGTAATAAGTTTCTGTCTTTTATAAACTACTCCATTTATGGCATTTTGTTATAGCCATACAAATCAACTAAGGCGGTGTATTTGTCTGTTCTCACGCTGCTATAAATAACTGCCCAAGACTGGGTAATTTATAAAAGAAAGAGGTTTAATTGACTCACAGTTCCATATGGCTGGGGAGGCCTCAGGAAACTTATAATCATGGTGGAAGGCACCTCTTCACAGGGGAACAGGAGAGAGAACGAGTGCCAGCAGGGGAAATGCCAGATGCTTATAAAACCATCAGATCTTGGCAGGGCATGGTGGCTCATGCCTGCAATCCCATCACTTTGGGAGGCTGAGGTGGGCAGATCACGAGGTCAGGAGATCAAGACCATCCTGGCCAACATGGTGAAACCCCATCGCTACCAAAAATTAGCCAGGCATGGTGACAGGTGCCTGTAATCCCAGCTACCCAAGAGGCTGAGGCAGGAGAATTGCTTGAATGCGGGAGGTGGAGGTTGCAGTGAGCCAAGACGGTGCCACTGAACTCCAGCCCGGGCTACAGAGCAAGACTTCGTCTCACAAAAAAAAAAAAAAAAAAAAATCAGATCTCATGAGACTCACTGACTATCGCGAGAACAGCATGGGGGAAACTGCCCCGAAGATCTGATTACCTCCACCTGTTCCTGCCCTTGACAAGTGGGGGTTATGGGAATTAAAATTCAATAATTCAAGATGAGATGTTGGGTAGGGACACAACCAAACCATATCCAACAATTATAAAAGGTCATGAAGCTTCCTCCTTTTTCCCTGTGGGCATTTGCTGTTGGATTGCCAATGTAAGAAGTCTGGCTGGGCACGGTGGCTCACGCCTGTAATCCCAGCACTTTGGAGGGCGAGGTGGGTGGATAACTTGAGGCCAGGAGTTCAAGACCAGCTTGGCCAACAAGGCAAAACCCCATCTCTACTAAAAATACAGAAGCTGGGCATGATGGCACATACTTGTAATCCTAGCTACTCAGGTGGCTGAAGCAGAAGAACCGCTTGAGCCCAAGAGACAGAGGTTGCAGTGAGCCAAGATCCTCTCCACTGCACTCCAACCTGGGTGACAGAGTGAGACTCTGTCTCAAAAAATAAAAATTGAAAAAGGAAGTCTGACAATCCTGAAGCCAACATGCTGTGAGGAAGCCCAAGCCACATGAAGAAATCATGCTCAGGGGCTCTGGTTGACAGTCCCATATGAACCAAGACTTCAGTAATCCTAGCCTGTGCACAGGCCATGTGAGTGAAGCATCTATAAGATGTTTCTAGTCCTCATCTATTTGTATCTTCCCAAACGAGGTCTCAGATATTGTGCAGCAGAGACAAGTCATCTCTGCTATACCCTGTTTGAATTCCCACAAAATCTGATAATTTGATGAAATGGTTGTTGTCACTAAGTTTACAACAGTTAGTTTTGAAGCAATTGAAAATCAGAACTGATGTAATAAAATGCTTTATTTGTCTCATTTAATGATTTTTGACCTGAATTCTACTTTGTCTGACATTTAGATTGCAATCCTTAATTTCTTTTGTTTGAATTTGCCTCTTTTGCCATTTACAACTTTTCTAAATCATTTTGTTTTAAGTCTTTGGAATACGGCTTACAGTTAGGTGTTTCTTTAGAATCTAATCTGAAGGTCTTTCTCATGTAATAGTTGAGTCAGGCTCATTTATAATTTTTAATGTGATGGATATATTTTGTTTCAGTTCACTTGTATTATTTTATATTTTTTCTTAAGTTTAGTTTGGTCAACTTTGAGAAGGAAAAAAAGAGAAGGAGGGATGGTGTGCTTTATGTGTGTATAGTCATTCTGCTCTTTGAGGAATTTTCTATTTTTATTCTATTGGTGCATTTATAGTTTTAACTTTTTAAAAAATCCTTAGATTTTTAAATTTTTCTATAACATCTATTAGTTTCTTACTCTCTCTCTCCTCTCTTTCTTCTCATCATCTCTCTCTTTCTCCTCTACCACTCAATGCCATATTATCTTTGTCCTTTGAAATAAGCATTTCACTTTTATTACTTCACTTATCAATAAGATAGTTTGTCAGCTGTTGCCCATGAGGACTCGGCAAACTTAACCTACCTCCCAACTTCTTTGTCTCTTTCTTTTCTTCATTGTAGTTAGTTGTTCATGTAGGAATGACGTTCCTACATGGTCATTTATATAAGATTTGTATTCTGTTCTGTTACCCTAATTTACACAGTTGTCTTTCAAATATCAGTTAGCTTCATGGTCATAAAAGAATAAAGCTGGATTCGTATCTTATACCACATGGAAAAATTAACTTAAAACACATCAAAGACCTGAGTGTGAGAGCTGAAACCATGAAACTCTTAGTTAAAAACACAGGGGGAAAGTATCATGACATTGGCTTGGCAATGATTTTTTGTACATGACACCAAAAACACAAACAACAAAAGACAAAATAGATCAATTGGACTCCAGTAAAATTAAAAATTTCTGTGCATCCAAGAGAACAATCAACAGAGTGAAAAGATAGCCAAGATAGCCACAGAATAGGATAAAATATTTGCTAATCATATCTCTGATGAGAGGCTAATATCCAGAATATATAAAGAATTCCTACAACTCAACAACAGCACAAAAAAATAAACCCAAATTTAAAATGGGCAAAGGATTTGAATAGACATTTCTTCTAAAAAGATATATAAATAGCCAATACGCACATGAAAAGATATTCAACATCACTAATCATTAGGGAAATGAGAATCAAAACCACAATGAGATGCCCCGTGACACCCATTAAGATGGCCACTATCAAAAAAATAAAATAAAACAAACAAAACAAAACAAAACAAAAATGACAAGTGATAGCATAGCAAGAATGTAGAGAAATTGGAATCCCTCTGCATTTGTTGGTGGAAATGTAAAGCTCTGCAATTGTTGTGGGAAAAAAACAGTATGGTGATTCCTAAAAAAATTAAAAATAGAACTACCATATGATCCAGCAATTCCACTTCTGGGTATATGCTTGAGTCTTGAAGAGATATTTGTACATCCATGTTTATAGCAGCATTATTCACAGTAGTTGAAAGGTAGAAGGAACCCAAGTGTCCATCGGTGGATAAATGGATAAGCAAAATTTTGGCATATACCTACAATGGAATATTATTCAGCCCTAAAAAGGAAAGAAATTCTAACACATACTACAACATGGATAAATCTTGAGGACATTTATGCTAAGTAAAATAACCAAGTCACAAAATGATTCCACTCATATAAGGTACCTAGAGTAGTTAAATGTGTAGCGGCTGAAAGTAGAATGGTGGTTGCTAGGGGATAGAGAAAGGGGGATGAGGAATTATTGTTCAATATAATCAAGTTTTAGTTTTGAAAGATGAAGAGCCCAAGAGATTGGTTGCACGACTATGTAAACATACTTAACCCTACTGACCTGTACACTTAAAGACGATTAAGATCATAAATTCTTTGTTATGTGTTGCTATGGTTTGACTGTGTCCCACAAAGTTCATATGTTGGGAGCTTAACTCCCAGGGCAACAGCATTGAGAAGTGGAATCTTTAAGAGATGAGTAGGTCGTGATGGCTCTGGCCTCATCAATAAATCACCGTTCTTATCACGGGAGTGAGTTCATGATCACAGGAGTGGGTTACAAAAGTGACTTTGGCTTCCTCTTAGAGAGAGGAACTCACAAGTGTTCTCTCTCTATGTGATGCCTTCTACCATGTGAAGATGCAGTAAGAAGGCCCTGATCGGGTGCAGCCCCTCAGTCTTGGACTGCCCAGCTTCCAGACAGTGAACCAAATAAATTTCTGTTCATTATCAATTATCATTATCATAACAGAATACCACAGCCTGGTATTCTGTTACAGCAACACAAAATAGACTAAAACATGTATATTTTACCACAATTAAAAACAAAATTTAAAAAGAGAGAGAAAACATATACACTAAAAGAAACTCAAAGATGTAATCAATTGCAAGATATGGCCTTTATTTGTAGTTCTATTTAAACAAATTAACTATTTTTTAAAAAAATATTTTTAAAAATTATTTAAAAAAATTTTTTTAATTGTGAGGCAATCACAGAAATACAACCACTAACTGGATATTTTATGATATTAAAGAATTGCTATCATTTATTTTTAGGTGTGATAATGGTATTGGCATTGTGTTTTAAAAAATATTTTTGTGTAATAGAGATACATACTAAAATAGTTATGGAAGAAATGAAGTGAGGGATTATTATTCACTGGAGAATGGGGAGAGAATGATGAGATATAGATGAATCAAGATTGGCCATCCAAACTGTTGAAGCTGAATAATGGGTACATGAGATTTTATTAGACTATTCTCTCTACTTTTGTATATTTTCATTTTTCTCCTAATAAAAATTTCAGTTCCAGAAAGAAAAAAAAAAGCTCACTGCCAGTTCTTTTGCCATAGTTATACAAGCCATCACTTGATGGCAGAACTTCTCCCTTGAGTTGCTTATTCACAAAAAGATCCTGGCAACGGAATTCCCTGAAATCTTCTGTGCACATGGGTGGATATAACATCCTTGACTCACACTTTCTTTCTCTGAGAATTTGAAAGGTACCACTTTTCCACCCTCTAGTGTTGAATATGGCCATGGATATGAAGATGAACTTAGCTGATGGTTTTCCCTTTCCAAGTTACTTCATCCTTTTACTGCCTGAAGAATTCTTCCTTCATTTCTTAGAGTTCAACAATTTCACTAGGGTATTACTTGTTGGTGATGATCTGGGTCACTTTTCCCTGGGACACGCGGTGCCTTTTCAGTGTGTAGAGTCACATATTTTATTATCAGAAATTTTTCCTGAATCATATCTTTAAACGTTTGGGTTTTGTTTCATTGATTGTGTTTCTCATCTACAACTTCAATTGCATGTGTCTGGGATCTCCTTTTCTTTTATGTTCATTATTTCCATCACTGTGTTTTTATCACATCTCTCTTCATGTTTCTTCCAGTTGTGTCATCATTCTGGAATTACATATTTCCTGAATTTCAGCACATGTTTCATATTTTTCATTGACTACTCACTTCTCCTCTGTGTTCTTGTGTTTCTGCTTTGGGGTCTTCCTTCAAAAGTAATTGCTCAATTATGACCATTCTTGCAGGAGTAAGATGGTATTGCATTGCGGTTTTGATTTGCATTTCCCCCATCATTAGTGATGTTGAGCATTTTTTATAATAGATGTTGGCAAGGATGCAGTGAAAAGGGAACATTTCTACACTGCTAGTGGGAATGTGAACTAGCACAAGCACCATGGAAAACAGTGTGGAGATTTCTTAAAGAACTAAAGAGTAGATCTACTATTTGATCCACCAGTCCCACTACTGGGTATCTACCCAGAGGAAAATAAGTCATTCTACAAAAAAGATACTTGCACATGTATGTTTATAGCAGCACCGTTTGCAATTGCAAAAGCCCAAATGCCCCATATATTTTTATGTATATATATATATATAGATATATATACACACACATAAATATGCAATGTATGGCCTTTATCTGTAGCTCTATTTAAACAAATTAACTATTTTTAAAAATAGTTTTATATATTATATATATTTTTCTTTTATTTATTTATTTATTAGTATATAAATATATTATATATTTATTATATATATATATATGATGGAATACTACGTAGCCATAAAAAGGAATGAATTAATGACATTCAGAGTAACCCGGATGGAACTGGAGACCAGTACTCTAAGTAAACTAACTCAGGAATGGAAAACCAAGCATTGTGTGTTCTCGCTCATAAATGGGAGCTAAGCTATGAGGATGCAAAGGCAAAAGAATGATACAATGGACTTTGGGGACTTGGGGGAAAGGGTAGGAGAGGGTTGATAAAAGACTACAAATTGGGTTCAGTGTATACTGCTCAGGTGATGGGTGCACCAAAATCTCACAAGTCACCACTAAAGAACATACTAATGTAACCAAATACCATCTGTTCCCCAAAAACCTATGGAAATAAAAAATTAAAAATAAATAATGACGTCTCTAAAGTCTTATAAAGCACAGCACAGAGTGGATGATCAATAAATGAATACACTTTTTAAAAAGGAATTGCTCAAGGTAATTGCCTCATTGCACATGTTTTTATTTTAATTCATGGCAAATAGTTAGGACATGATTTTCATCCATTTATGAGTGTCCTCCATCTGCCGGTGATTTCGCTGCTCTTTCCCACCATTTTTCATATAGGATATTTTTATCAATGCCCCTTTTAAAAACCTTTTCACCACTGAATGAGTTACATTTTCCCAAACAATTTTCAAGAGGTCTTTTACTGGGGAGGGGCCAGGTGGCCTTTCAGGCTTCATTCCCCTTCCTGTTGCCCCAGAAATAAACTGCTTCCTCCAAATATAGCTCATCTTTGGTTTCTTTGTTCAGCCTTCTCCTATATTTCTCAGAGCCAAACCAGGGTAGGAACACTTTTGCATCGACCCTGCAAACCTCAATTCCAGAACACTGTGTTAACATCAGCACTTCAGGTGAGTCCTGCGCCTTCAGGATGAGTATTTTTGCTGGCGCTTCCTCCAAGCTGCCAACCCTGGGCTCTCTCGGTGCTGCCTCCTTCTGCTTCCTTCTTGGCAGCCACCGCACAATTTCAGTGTCTCCTGGCAGCCTTTACAGATGTTGCAGAGTCTATGGTTTATATTTGCCTTTTGAGCTTTTCCTTTTCAGTTTGGTTTTTGGTTTTTCTTTTGCATAATTTCTAGGACAGGAAGGGGGAAATGCTGCCATGCATAGCCTGGTTTATATCAGAAATCTGACAACATTTTTAGGAATATACTCTTGAGAAGCTTTCTGCTTCCCATTTTATCATGGTTGACTTTAGTTTTGTTACTCTGATTTTAATGAATTTACCCTCTATAAAAATAGTTCGCTTTTTTCTCACATTATGTGTGTATAAAACTTGCTTTGTCCATTGGAGGCTTTCTTAGCAAGAGTAAAGCATCTCATCTGGGAAAGCATAAAAATAATGTAAAGGGAATGATAAGCCCAGATGCAACAGAATTCTTCCACTCAGTCAATCCTGAAACGGGGGCAGGATTATTGCAAACCAACTTATGATGCCTTACCAGCTGCTGAATAGGATCTCGCTTTAACTCTGCAAGATGATGGGATGAACTCATTTTCTTTCATGTAATGAAACCAGGATCTTTCATGGTCAGTAAGAGTACGGAAGCATCTGGATTCATTGACTGCAACAGACCTTAATAGTGCGTAATTCGCTGGGGGAAAATTGTGTGTATCATATTGTCATTTTGCATCTGTTACTCTGATTAGGATCACTGTAATGCATTCAAATTCATTAATGGTGGCTACTTCGGATCCCTAAATAATTAATGGAATCATAGGTGTCTCCCTAAGCAACAACCCGATGGCACTGTGTATTAGGCAGCACTGTGAGCTCTGAATAAACAGCTCTGACACAGCGACATCTGTTTTGTCAGGCACCTCCTCTTGCACCAGCTTGCCTTAGATGAGCTTGGGAAAATGGGCAGAAGCAAGAGTAGAAATCAAAGGAGATAGTCAAGTAGACTCTGTGTAGTGGTTTGATGTAAAATGCAGCATGCCAGGTCCCAACTCATCCCATGAATCAGAATCCCTGGATGGTGGAACCTGGAAATCAGCCTTTTAATAGACACCCCAATGATTCTTATGTTCCCTGTAGTCTGAGAAGCTCTGGATAGAGACCTCTCTCCCAAAGGAAAAAAAAGACAGCAAGATAGGGAAAATGTTACATTGTGGGTCCTAGCCCACTGGGGTACTATAATATAGTGTGTGAATTTTTCTTACCCTACATGCTTAATATGGTTCCAAGGCTTGAAGGAAATAATTTCTCCTATTTCTGAAATATAAATAAAACATCCCCACGCCCACCCAATCTTGTTGATTTCTGCATGTGCTCTGAGGATAAGCAGATGTCCCCAAGTGAAGCAAAAATGTTAATATTCTGAGACTTCTCCCAGAGTAACTTAAAGAAATAAAAAGCCAATTTATTAGACTATGATTAAAAATGCACACACAATTAACTGTGGAAGTGCTTGTTTCCCAATATCCTGCGGACAACAATTTTTGGCAGATTTTGCAACTTATCTGCATTTCATCGAAGTAGGAGACTATACAAATAAATGGCAGTGGCATATCCTAGGGCACTAAAGAGGTCATGAAAATATCTATAATCCACACAAATTGCAAGTGTTAATAAAGATAATGTCCTAGTCAGGAACTGTGAAGTTAATGTGTATTTGTAAATGTCTAAAGAGTAGATGGAGAGAAGAGAAAGAGAGGGCGAAAAGAAAGTAGAAAGTGAAGGTTGTAGAGGAGACCAGGAGAAAAGATGGAAGAACTCTGATGCAATTTACATCCCAGAAATCGCTCTGCTGTGGTTGCAGAAAGCCAGTCTGGGTTGTCTTTCTTCCTGGCTGCTCCACAGAATGCCCTCCAGAAAATAGCCATAAATGAGCTCAGTAGCCTCCCACTACCACAATGAGAAAATCAAACTATCAGCAGCATTTCAAAGTAAATGAAGGAAACCAGAGGATGAGTGCAAATTCCAGGTGTCTAAGTTTGTACTCAGACAGCTAAATAATGCCATGGACACAGTGGAGCTAATGTAGGGCAAGCAAGAGACATCACTTGCCAATGGAAGTGGGTATTAAAAGAGGAGCAAATTTTAGCACAATGTTATTAATAACCACCATTTGTCAGGTCTTAGTAAGTGTCAGCATTTATTTATTTATTTAAATTTAATCCTCACTGCCGTCTTTACAGATTGCACTCGTTTTACTAATGAGAAAATTGCAATTGTAATAAGGATGCTCACCTACTGAGCAGTGGAGCCAGGATATGACTCCTACATGTCTAACTCTGATGTCCATGCTTTTAACCACAATTTTACTGTGGAAGATGCTGTATCTCTTCAGTGATATAGGGTTGCCCTCCTGGTAAGATATGCAGGAGAGTCTGCATCTATGAGTCTACACTCAGTTTGGCTAAACGAGAGATGCCAAGCCATATAGGACAACTCATCTAGCTTTGGACATATGGGCAGCACACTCTTTGGATGAGGGCTGAGACCAGAAGTCAAGAATTTCTGGTTCCATTAAACCATGAGTTACATGTAGACAATAAATATTCATTAAATACATGATTTAATTTTGCTTTTGTCTGTCTGTGTTCCCAGTGTTAAACATAATATTGCCTGGTACATAGTAAGTGCCCCAAAAATGCATGATTAATGAGTCAATAAATACACGAACTAGTGAATAAATCAATCAGTGTACAGAGAAATGAGAATTCCCACACTCATCTGTAGGAAATTATTGCACAGAGAGCAATACGCCAACCCTAGATCATCAATCTTTTCTTGCCGTATGTGGGTCCCAACATTTTTTCACAAGTAAAGGGAATATGGCATTGTCATAGTCACTTGTATAACAGAATGTGTGCTAACAGCAGTAATGAACAAAGCCCAGGCCATGAGCAGTCCCAGGCTGATGACTCATACACCACCAGAGCCTTTTGTCCCCAGTCATTATTTTCCAGCATTTTCTTGCATTGCCCTTTTGCTATAAGAATCAATCTGGACTTAATCATTTGCTCTTTGACCTGAAGCGTACAGATTTACAGCGCACTTTTTAGGGCTATGAAATCTTTGTTTTGGATTTTCTATAGTTTAAAGATCAATTTTGACTAATCAGAGCTAACTAGAGATCAACAAACCCTTCCAATCTCTATCTAGGGCCTGGGCAGGTGTTAAAAACCTACATGATTTCTAAGTCAAAATTCACTTCACAGGCAAATGTAGGAAGAACCCATGTTTGGCAAATATAATTTCTAGTTGTGCAGCTTTCAATTGACAAATGCCTTAATGATGGAAAAAACAAAGCATAGAAGTTAGACCTCCTAGGTTTCCAACATGTTGGTTGTTATCACGATTAGATGTGTGACCTTAAACAAATCACTAAGCCACACTAAATCTCAGTTTGCCCAACTGAGTAATGAAGTGTTGAACTCTCTGCTAGGTCTATAAACACACACATATCATCTTAGTACAGTCTATCTTACTCTATTAGTTTGCCTTGTTTATAAACAAGCTTGTGAATTACTTGAGGATGTGTCATAAACTTTCCTTTTTTGTCTCTTCCATTGCTTCTAGAACCGTTAAATACAAAAAGCTGATCAGCAGTGAACTAGATAGAAGTAAATCAAGGTTCCTTGTGTTTCCCTACCCAGGTTTTCAAGAATATGAAAACCTTCCCAAATTTATGTAACGAAAACTCTTCAGGAATCAGAACAATATGCTGCATTTCTATAGGGTTTTTCTTTTTTTGTTTTGTTTCTCAGATATGTGTGATCCCTTAAATACTGTGTGTGTGCATGTATTTAAAACAATCTGTGCTTCTTTCACTCTTGGTTAAAAATTTTATTGGTTTCGTACATAAAATTCCCAAAGTAAAATTTTCATTGAAAATGGAAAATACTCAATTTCTGTTTGCACTAAGTGGCTGACAATTAACAAATGAGTCACGTGTATTCCCTTCCTGTAACTAATACCCTGCAAGCCGAATTCATCAATTACAGCAAGGAACAATATTCACTTTACCAAACATCCAAGTTTCTTAGATGTTGCACCTTTTTGTGTCTGTGTTTGCTTTCTCATTCTCTATGTGTTCTATTCATAAATTGTGTCCAGCAAATTATGGCAAAGGTGTTTCTCTTCTCTATTGCCACATTGCAATCTATACTTAACTGCAGAGTAACAACAACGGAAGCCATAACGAACAGAGCCAACTCTAGCCCTCTAAATCTGCAACTACAGCTTGGGAAAAATCTTGTATCAGGGTGTTACATGCTAGATTTAATGTGAATGTTGTAGTCTGAAATGAAAATTATTTGTACAGCTGGAATATAACATTTGCATAAGTTACAATTAAAAGGGAAAATATAATTACAAATTTTCAACTTAATTTGAATGGTTTTTAAAATGCTCATTTGGCATAGGCAACAGCTTGCAGGCAAACAGAACACACTCTCAGAGTTGCATCCCTTTGTCTGGGTAGCAGTAGTGAGCTCATTTTGAAGTGCTTGCTTTAACCCCTGAATCCCAACAGCAACCAGCATTGAGAACCTAAAGTACAAGGCAATGTTTGTTTTCAAAATCGGATTACAACATACACAGTGATTCATAAATATTTGCATCTTTTAATTGTTTCTAAAAATGAAGTGGCAAGTGGCATCGCACAGGAATGTTATTTCTCCCGTGGAGCGAATGAGCAGTGGAATTTTAACTAGTTTCATTCCCTTTCAGTTCTCAGATCTGAGATCGTCGGTCATATCTCCTGTACAATGTTTTCCTCATATCACAGTCTCTTTAATGGCTCCAGTTTCTGATTTTTTTTCCTCCTTAATTACATGTCCTTTTCTTGTAGCTACTTCATGCTGAAGGCATGTCATTCTTCTCAGAGATAATCTTGGCTAGGTGTCCATGGACCGAGTCCATTTGTTCATTTGTTTTTAGGATTTCTTTTCTAAGAGGCAAAGGAATCCTTTTATTATCCTCAAACTCAAAAATTGAAATTTTCATAAAATACTTTGTACAGCATGTTTACTTGAAACCCTGCTCCCCCAAAGTCATGATATTTGTGATTATTATGTAACATGCATTGTGTTGCATCAATGAGTTTTGTAAAAGGGAGGAAAAAGAGAATATTATTCCATTCTGTCTTTCCCAGAAAAAAAGCATCCAAACAGACGTATAAACAAAAAAATTACTGTTACTGTGAATTACACAATGAACTGTGCCTTTCTATTTTCCCAATCTTTCTTTTCACAGCTATCTCCAAATAATGAGACACCAGAAGATGCTCTTGAAAAAAAATAAATTATAAAAACTGATCCTTTGTTCTATTTACCCTGGAATCTGAAAAGAAAACTCCATGCCAAAGGGAAAAACATAAAGTAATAATACAACCCAATTTTATCTTTTTCCTGAGAAACTACAAAGGTACTCAGTTGATCAAGAGTATTATTAAGTAGTGTGATTTTTTTAAATCACAGAAATCTTGCTTATTTTAGGAAGAACAAATACATAGCAATGAGAGGACCACCACACCACCTTCAAGAAAATGCTCCTTACAATGACTTGCTGAAACCAATGACAAAACCACATTTCCCATGCCCTTGTGGATAATCATCTTTTGGGCAATGGACTTAGAAAAACTTCATCACTCTTAACTGGGATGTAAATGTAATACATATATATGATAAGCATATATAAATGTAATTTATCTTGAAAGGAATTCCAATGTTTTAATAAATACTATGCTGGGGTCTATAGCTTCCTTCCTAGTCTGTCAGCTTTCCCATTTCTTTCGTCTTTGATGTTCATAGTGGACAATTGTATCAGCCCCTAGGTTTGTATTCAGATTCATAAGCCAGTAGCAGACCATTTCCTCAAATGATATTTCCCAAACGGTGGAGATTTGTCACTGGTGAGATCATTTTAGTTGCCCATACCCCAATATTTAAGCTATCTGTTTTTTAAAAAATATAACACACTTGTGATTTCACCAATTTTATCAAATAGTAAGAATTTATCCAAGAATAAGGCTAAATTATTCCATTTTAAATTGATAGAAAGAAAATATTGAGAAAAAAGCGCAGATGGTATGCAGATAGAGCAAAGATCACGAAAGAGGTATGCAGATGACTAAAGTTTAGGAAACTGTCCTAGAAAAATCACTTCTCCATCAAGAGCTGCGCTCTTAAGGAAAAAAAAAAAAAGAAAGAAAAAAAAGTACTTCTCAAAAAATTTTTGGAAGAAAATTAAAGACCCAGAAAAGAACCAAATATTTCTCATTTTTACTTTTCCCTTTGATTCATGAAAAACATTTTTCAAAAAGACCAAAAGCACCACAGCACAAGGACTTCCCTTGCATGCAAAGAGTAGATCTGGAGAAGGCATTCTGGGGAAGATGTAGACATTTTTTGACAAGGCTCCTCCCAAGAAGCCAACTTGTCAAGGAGAGCCTCAGGCAAGTTGAGATGGCAAGGGTTGCCACTAGCAGCTCCAGCAGTCACACTAGAGTAGAACTAGAGTGATGCTGAGCACCAGGCAAGGACTGCCTACAAATGAGGATGGGGCTCCCACAGAGGGGAGCAATCAAAGGTGCAGGGTTTCAGGAACAGCCAGCCACCCTGTCTCCCAAGCTCCCACCACTCCACATCTCGGGCTCCCTCTGTCTCCCCTTAGCTTCCCTCCCTCCCTTCCTTTCTTTTCTCCTCAACTGTCTTTCACCAACTGAACTGATTATAACTGTATAAACTCTATTTTTATTATTGAATTTCTTTCTGTAAAGTGCTTTGTTTTCTCTTTTGAGTTTTAAATATATGGGTGACTTCAAAATTTTATATTCCCAGTTCCCCAAAAAGGTTAGAATTCAGCTAAAAATGGTGATATGTTGGCTTTTACTTGTATGTTGTTGTGAGATAGATATGTTGTGTGATTTGGTGTCCACTCCCACCCCCACCATTGAAAATAGAGCAAAAATTGGAGCTGAAGAAAAAGAATCATTTTCCCTTTTTGGTGGGAAGAGTATTGCATGTAATACGTTACGAGAGTAATTTTGAGAGTGAAAAATCACAAGCAAGATTCTCGAGAAGGATGTTTCCGAGAACCATTGTGTTTCGTTCTTTCTACTATCCTAAAGAAGTCATGCCATTTCCAGTGGTAACCAAGGGAAATCTAGAGTTATTCACCATTAAGACAAAATAGGTCATTCTTAAAATGTTCCTTTACATCCTTTTTTATATAAGCTGCACCTCCCAGAGTGAATGTCAGAATCAATCGGTTGGGTAGAACAGAGGCTTCCACCCTCATTTCCCCAGAGCCCTACCTTTGATGGGGGGCAGGGGTACTATAGGAGAGGGAAAGGGGCGCTAGGAGGAACGATCTCCAGGCTCCACACCTCCTTCAACCACCACAGCCCCACTTTTGTCTGTTTAATAGAGCAATCATTGAAAATTTCCTTTGAAAAAAATGGGTCTCATGTTTTAAAAATTTGTAACATAATGGGAATAGAAAAACTAATGTGCTTGGATTAACCCTGGAAAAACAGGATATAAGTTATAAGGATGATGAATGTTTCTTCAGACTAATTGTTTCTTTCTAATTCCTCACAAGGTTCATGAAATTGTATGCTGTTCTCCTGTGGGATCTACTAACCTTGCACCTTGCGAATCACTCTCCACTCCCCTCACTTTCTAGTCCTTAAGCTGGGGTGGTCAGGGGTTAGGGGAGAAGCAGGTGAAGTGGGGAGGGCACATAAAGCAGATGGATCGGGCTGCTCTCCCCTACAGTTTTACATATACTTGCCAAATATGTAAGACCTCTGTTCTGATAAGAGTGGGATAAGCGTAAATGTTTCTTACAGACAAAGTTGACAAGATTCAAAAGTGGTTTGGGTAAAAGGGACTCAATCCCAAAGGGGCATTTGATTCCCAAAGGGAATCAAATCTGGAACATCGTGATGTTCCAGAAGAACTTCATAAGTGTGCCGGTCAGAAGGGAGCCCTGTGAGTAAGTGAAATGAAGAGTGAATAACTGCCTAATTAGTGGACATGAAAACTGGACAGTCTCCAAAGTCATCAGAGATGACCATCCTTGCCAGGCAGCTTCCTAGACTAAGGGTGAGTCCATTCGTAATCATCCCAGCTGGGAGGTGGCTGGGAGATTTGGCACAGGGCTCAGAAGACTGGCTAACCTGGATAAAGCCATTCAAGACAATCAGGCGTGACATCATCTCCATGGCTGAGGTCCTCTGGCGCAGTAGTTCTAGAACTTCTTGCGGCCACTCCAGTATAACAACACTCAGGAATCACCTCCACTACTGCTGGGGCAGGCAGTGGGAACAGATGTAGAGAGGGTAAACTTTATTACAAGGAATGAGGAAAATGGAATTGATTCTGATAAGGGGCATTGTCAATCATTAGCTCACATGACAGCCAAGAAGATAGAGTCCTGTCCCAATCAATATTATAAGAGATGAGTCCACAGACCACCCACAGACCAAGAAGACATCAAGCCTTTGAACCGTAGATTCAAAACCTCCACTCAACAGGAATATCAGGGAGTTCTTTGATATCTAGCTTTCACGTGTTAAAGCTAGTTGCCTCACCTTCCCACTCCTATTTTTGCCTAGAAAACAAAGTCCGAATTCCTTAGCATCAAGGCTCTTCAAAATCCAGTCCATTCTACTTTCTCAGTCTTCTCTCTTGCCATGCCTTGGCCTGTTCTCTGTCTTACAGGGAATATAGGTTGCACTAGCCCCTTGGTCTAGTTATGTCCATTTCTAAAGTCTCTGGTAAAAACACGTTCATCTTTCAGGACGCAGTTCAAGTTTCACTTCCTTCTCTACATAGTTCATGACTCCTTTGTGTTAAAGGCACAGTTCAAGCATCTACCTTAGCACCTTACTTGAAGAAGAGTCTGAGGAGAACAGTCCTTGCTTCAGCTTCAGTTGAGACATAATTACACAGATCTAGCAAGCCAGTGGTGTGCACCCAGGAATCACATGGCACTGAGAGACTTAACTGACTATGCTTATTTGCCCCAGGGTAACTGTGAAATAGGGCTTTGGAGTGTGGTATCAGTTTCTTGCATCTATCCCAAGCCTAGCCCCATGGACACATGTCTAGGTCCTTGTAGATGGGTGATTAATAGCATGAATCTAAAGCCAGTTGCCTGATTTCAGATCTCAGTTCTGTTGCTTACTGGTCACCTTGAGTGAGTCAGTTAACCTCTCTGGCCTCAGTGGAGATGAAAATAATATGGGGCTGTTGTGAGCATTACACAAGTTAATGTATGTAAAGCTCTCCCAACACTGCCAGGCACACAATGAGCCTCATGTAAGCATCAGGTGCTACATCTAGGAAGAGAGACGATGGTAAGTAAAAGTTTATTCAATTTGGGAGCACAAGCCACACTAATTCAGAACCACTAAGTTGAGAGAAAATTCAAAGAGGGTGATCTTCCTAATTCCACCATCGATTAGAAGCAGCTTAGCTCATTGAAGTGGTGGCATCCTAGTGGGGCTAGAAGCAAGCGTAGTCCCAGCAGAAGGTTTGGGCACATGACAGGAGCAGTGGTGCTCAGATAGAGGTGGCAGCAGGGGCAATGGCATCGCCAGGTGGTCTCTGTGACACCTACAGGTAGCATCTCAGGGTGCTCAGTGAGTGAAGGCTATGTAGAAGTGACACAGAAGCCTGCTGGAGGAGATGACACCCAGTGGCCATGGGACATTGTCAGCAAAGACAGTGATGAACAACATGAGAGATCAATACTCCGGGACACCATGGGGCAGATGTCAGCCTTATTCACATGCCCATGAGAGAAATTCCCTGGGGTCGATCAGAAGTTCGTGTGGAGGTGAAGCTTTGCCAGGTCCTCATGAATCCTGTGTGACAAATTCCTCAAATTACCATTGGTGGGAGCTCATTCTTCCAGAAGAGGAATATTGGGAAATCATAGAAAGCACAAGCTTTAGAGTCAGTCAAGCTTGTACTCCATTCAACTGAAAACACTTCCTGAGCACCTGTTTCATGCCACAGGCTCTGCTCTAGTTGGTAGAAACACCACAGTGAGTGAGGCAAAAAGTGTCCTCCTCATAGGACGTTCCCTTACAGAGGGAGACACAGTTGAGAAACAAGTAAGCAAATACATTAATGGGATGTTTCATGTGATAAGGGCTGTGAAGACGATAAAGTAGGTAATGATGTAGGAGAGGAGTAGAGCAAACCACTTAAATAGAGAAGCTGGGTCAGTCTCTCATTCACAGTGAGGATGCAGTGGCCAGAAGAGGCATCCCAGGGAAGATCTGAGGTGAACCCTCTGGTAGGAAAGGCTTGGCAAATTGGAGGAACAAAAAGAAAAAATAGTAAATCTAAAACAAGGATCAGCAAACTCCAGTCTACAGGCCAAATCCAGCCTGCTGCCTGTTTATGTCAATAAAGTTTTATTGGAACATAGCCACGCTCATCTGCTTATTTATTGTCTATGGCTGCTTTCATGCTAGAATAGCAGAGTTGAGCCGCCGCAAGGGAGACTGTATGGCCTGCAGAGCCTAAAATATTTATCTGGCCCTGTGCTGAAAAGTGTGCTGATCCTGGTCTAAAGCATCATAAACAAGCTAGAGGGAGAATAGTAGGAGATGAAGTTAAAGGGATCAGGGAAGAGTGGCAAACTGCAGGGCCTTGTAAGCCATGGGAAAGGGCTGGGATTCTGTTCTGCATGTAATGGGAAGTCACTGGAGAAGTCCAAGCAGGGAGTACGTGATCTGACTTAGGTTCTTACAAGGCCACCCTGGGAGCTTAAGAAGAGTAGACTTCCAGTCTTTGGAAGATGGACTATAGGGCCAAGAGGCAACCAGAAAGTCTACCAGGTGGCTACTGCAGAGCCCAGTGAGAGGCAAAGGTGCCAGGGATAGGGATGGTAGCAGTGCCAATGCAACAAGTGGTCAAGGTATATTATTTTAGGTAATATTTTAGGGGTTTAACAAGCATGAGAACCCTTACTTACTCCACTGTGTAACCTTAGGCAAGTTATTCAAACGCTTTAAGCCCAGTTTCTTGTCCAAAAAACCCCTGGGAGCCCTATTGTGTGGATTGAATTACAAAATACATGTGAGGTGCCTGTCAAAAAGTTAAGTGTTCAATAAATGTCGACTATGATTACTGTGTGTTGTTGTTGTTGTTGTTGACTGATGAGGCCTGTGGAAAGATCAGGTTGCAGCTTACAGCTCATTGTGTCAGTTAATGGTGCTCTTCTCTCCCTGATTAAATTTGTGAGTTCCCTGGAGACAGGGAAGCTCCGTTATTCATCTTTATATCCCCAAAAGTGTGCCTGGCACATGGTAGATGTTTAATAAAAGGTTATTGATTAAACTATTATTTTTTAAGAAAGGAGGAGTATTATCTATTCTGCCATTTTTCACCAGAAGTGTTTTGTTTTCAGGATTGATATAGCACATTTCTGTGACACAGAACCATTCCGAAGATACAGAGGTAGCTGTCTCTAAGGAAAGCTGGTACCCAGCAAAGGAAAACTCAGATGCTATTCTTTGGAAAACCTCTAACCTGATAAAATATGTCAATGTTTGCAATAATGTTTTGAATCTGGGCTAAAAATTCACCATGCACAAGAAATCCAATCTCATCAGATACATATCAAAAATCTCTACCATAGTGTGGATGAGAACAATGAGTCCAAAAATCATTGCTCTAATGTGTCAAGCTGTTTTCAGACTAATTTCAAAGCGGTTGGATATTCTGATCCCTTGCTCAGCCATATTGAAGGGTCCTCCATTTTGCATTATTACCTCCTTCCTTTTATTCATTCATGATTCTGCCTTTAAAACTAAAAGGATTTGTATTAAAATTGAGACTTCAGAATTGTTTGTCAACTTTCTTATTCTGTGGCATTACCACTTACCAAAAAAGACTGGAAATCTACGCTTCTTTTAGAAGTTAAATTTTGTCATTATATGATAATTTCAAATGAAATTAAATATGACACACATTTTAAAATAAAAAACGACACCTGTAAAATACATACATACTCCTAGGTGACATTTTTATTTTTAAAAAGTGGTTAAATACCATAGTGGTCACACAATACAAAATCAAAAAACCTTCAAAGGGCCAAAAAATAAAAAGTTACCAGTTGCATTTACCTGTTGTATTCAGAGTAACTAAATGTATCCTTAACACATACATGTTGCTGTAGCTGAAAGAGGAACTCTAATTTCTTAAAAATTAATAAATTGCCACTAGGTGAGAAATGTCTTCAAGGCAGTCAACCGAATCATAGCAGTATTACACAAACTTACCAATTTAGCTAACAAACCCTAAAAGAATGAGAAAATAAAAATAAGGAAAATACTTAAAATAACAGGACACTAAAAAAGAGGATCCATTATTATAGGAAAGAAAAAGCTGAAATGCTTGCAACACCAGAGAGCAGCCATGAGGAGGGATTTTTTTTTTTTTAAACACGAAGCCTGGCATCTCACAAATAACGTATGTTCTATATTATGTGGCAGTTGCTATGGTAACAACCTTTATTTTCTGAAACAGTACACAGATGTGTACAACATACTAACTTACTGGTTATAAATTACAGCTTTTCCCATAGTTCAATAACTTAAGAATTCTACGTTTTTGAAATCTCAGAAGTTCTGTTGTTATTACATTTCTTTTATGAGATAATTTTCCTTGTACTTTCAAAATGAGAGTGTTCCCAGACCAAGAGAAAGGAGCAATGAGAAAATGGGGTATCTCAGAGAGTAGCAGTGGACTGAGTACTGTGACTATAGAGTCTGTAGGAAACCCACTGAAAGAAGGGGAAAATTACTTTAATGAATTCATGAACAATAGTCATGAAAAACAAGTCGCCAGCAAAATGATGTCATAAATAAACTTATGAATTGATTTATTATTATAAGGTTCCATATTTGCAGTTTTAAAATAAACGAAGATTATTTCTTAGAAGTGTTACAAACACTAATATAACTTGACAAGGTACAATAGTGTGGTTGCATGAATTAACCTGATTTTTTGACTTCAAATGAAATGTTTTGAGCCTTGAAAAGACCCAAATCTGGGGGAAAACGTATACTACTATATTTAATAAGGGATTCATATCCCTTTGTCAGGTTATAAAGCAAAATACAGATTTTTACTGATTGGGATATTTTTATATTCTAACCTTTATCAACAAATACTTGAAAAGTGCTTTCTACATGCAGGGAGCTGGCTGCCCATGCTTAGATGCATACTGACATGTGTAGAAACATAAGTTATAGGAAAGTTTAGTTCTATAGATGATTTTTTACTATTATAAAAATTTATATTATATTTTCCATGTGGATCTGAATATGTTCTTTAAATAGGTAGCTCGCATCGTAGGTTTTTTAGAGTTATCAGAAAGAATCATCTCTGCTGCATTTATGAGGTGAGAGTTCATTACCTGGGAAACATTTGAAAAATAGGCTTGTATAGCTAGCATTTACAGTTAAAAACCATCTATCTTAAATAAGAAAAAAAATTTCTAATTACAAGAAAATTGTAAGTACCCTTACATAAAAAGTAAGAAAGCATCCCTGATTTAGAAAGTCCAGTAACTGCACTGCTAATGGCTTTTCCTAACAAACATAAAACACTGGGAACTGCTATTTCAAGTCACAATACGGTTACATTCAAATTCAAAATTGTCTTATAGCAGCAATGACAATGAGAAACAATTGAATACTGTGTAGATAAGACCAAACCATTTTGAAAAGCCTGCACCATTAAGTGGTTGTTAAAATTTTTGCTAATGCTTTCCACACACACTCCTTTCTATATCTTTTAGAGATATATTAAAAACAGCACTATGACTAATCCATTCAAATCCTTGCACTATCAGAGAGAGAGAGAGAGAGAAAGAGACAGAAAGAGAGACAGTTAAGTTATCACCTAATGGGGGCTTAGTGGCTAGAACTCAGAACCCAATAGAAAAAGAGAACTTCAGTGCTAGGTGCATTTTAAAAGCATTACTTAAATTACATTTAAGTCATCAGATAATTATGAACTTTCTTCTCTTTTATATTTATATGGCATATTTATTGAATTGCACAGTATGCTTTTACAATAAAGTGCTTTTTACGTTGCCGCCTTTGTTCATCCAAAATAAAACTGACAGTTATCCTTTTATAAGCTATTCTGAGAACATTTTCTCTTCTTTGAAGCTGATTGATGCACTACTTTAAATGTTCCTGCAAATATCTTTTCAATTCAAGTTTTTGCATAATGTAATAAGAAGATAAAAGAATTCTATACTTCAACAAGAGACATTACAAAGCAAGTAGAGACATTATCAAGGGCATTAACATGCTCCTAATAGCAATAAAACCTTTTAACTGTCTGATGTAGAACATGCTCCCACCAAACCACCACATATTATGGTAATTGGCTCCAATTTCTGAATCTTACATTGTAAAGTTACAAAGAGTTAGGTAGAACTGAAAAACAAATCTCTAATACTCATCTTGTTACTGTTCCCATTATAAGATGTTTACTTTCTACCTCTAAGGAGAACTGGTCTGCTCTGTTGTGCTGCTCTTTACTGTGCTATCATATTTTTGTATCTTGTCTCATTTTTATTTCTACTCACTGATATCAAGACACTTTTTTCCCCAAATAACTCTTTTCTAACTCCAAAACATCACAGTAACACAAATAGCATTTTCCTCAGAATTTCAGTGTAACAAATGGGTTCTCTGTGCATGCCTGTGTCGCGTCTCATTCACTTTATGAGTTCTCTCATCACGGGCAGATACAACAGGGAAAAACAGTCCATGAGGACGCTTTGATTTTTCTTTACAACGCGTTACTAAATGACATGAGTAGCCTTTCCATCCTGGCCAAGAGGAAATATAATTTCAAACTAAAGTTGAGTTCAGATTCTGTTAAATTAAATAGCAAAGAAAACAGTCACTCTTGGCTTTACTCCTCTTAGACAGGAAGCAGGGCAGTGGGGAATTGACATGAGCCATTCCTCGGTGATTAACCTGCAGTTTATGTTGTTTCTAGGTGACGTGCCCATCACGCAGGAAGCTTCTCCGAGGCTGGCGAGAGCAACTTGTCTGCTTTGAGAAATGCAGATCTATCAGGATCCAGAATCGGACTCTGAAAAAGCTGTCATTTCATGTCTCTAAAACAGCCTTTGATTTAATGTACAAGATGTCTAGAAGTAAAGGACAATAAGATAAAAACCAAAAAAGGAGAACTATTTCAATTAAGAAACATTTCTATATCAATTCTTGGAAATCACATAAAATAAAAGCTGTCAGAATCAATCTCTGTTTAAAAGGTTGATTTTTTTGTGGTGCTTACATACAACATGCAAGACCGGAAAAAAACACAAATTACTAGCACAGAGCAGCCAAAGTTAAAAATTCCTTTCTCATTAGAGAGATATCTGGTTATTAAATTTTCCTAATGGATAAGGAAAAGTGTTTTTATGGCTGGGGCTGAGAACTGAGGAGAGAAGGAAAGAAATAAACCCTCATACAGAAAAAAAGTCACAGATACAATCTCCAGTTCTACATGAAAGAGTTTCATGCATTTCCAAAAATTTCATCTTTAATTGACGATAATTAAAAGCTTCATATAACATTCTAGGAATCTACCTTTTATTGCTATGGGTTTTCAATGATGTTTGAATGCCTTTTTCAGAGAAAGATAAATATTTCTTGAAAGATTGCCCTATCACTCCAGTAATCAAATATCCTAAAGGAGAATTGAGAAAAAAATCTTTACAAAATTTGAGGCAACCTTTTAGTTAAGAGTATAATAATATTAAATAAAGATATAAGCATTGCCAAAAGCAAATAAAGCTCTTCTAAATGTGACTTCTTATTATAGAAGACATCACTTTCATTTTCATTTAGGTTGTTTTGTTTTGTTTTGCTTGGAGTTTTTCTCAAATTTATTTATTTTTTAAATTGACAGATAAAATGGTATGTATTTACTGCATACAACATGATGTTTTGAAATCTATACACACATCGCGGAATGGTTAAAGTTAGCTTATTAACATATGTTCATTTGTTGTTAAAATATGCTGTTTAAGAAACATGCGTTACACTTCCAACTTTACTCCTGTCCTTAAAATTTGTATTATGCATTTTATTCCACATCTTTTATTGAAAAGGCTGTTGGGCAGGGAAAGAAAAGATAAATTAATTTGCTGTCCCCCAAAAGGTTTGTATATATCAGGGGTATACCCCTTTCAGTGGCCTATTTCTGGCACCTTTATTTTTTAAAAATCAAGTTTTTTTTTGAAGGGGACTATTTAAAGAAGAAAATTCACTCCTTGATAATCAAATCAAGAACTTTTCTTAAAGCCTTCCACAGCAGTAAAAGAAACAGCCTAAGAACTTCCTCCAATCAAAAGAAGAAAAATAACAAAATCAGCTCACCCGTGATTTCCTTAATAAACTTAAAAGAGATAAAATCCCATTGATGCCTCTAAAGTAAAAATGAGGAAAGGGCAACTTTATTGATTCCCTGAAAACCAACGAACGTGTAGCTTATTGATAACACTAAACACCATCTAAGCCTTTAGTGATTTTCAACCAAAAGTCTGCCTCTGAATGATGGTTTAAATCATTGTATTAATATATTAGGGGAAAATTACCATGGGAGGCACTTGGAAATTAATTAAAAACCCTGCACTCAGTTTGTTTGTGAGAGAAGATAAATATCACACATGGGAAAAGATGCCTGACAACCGCCATAGTTTTCAGATCCAAATTAGACCCTGACAGCTATGTCTTTGTATGACTCTCCTTGGGGTATGATAAGCAGAAATATAGAATATGAAGATTTCTGATAGAAGTAGTTATTACTGACACTTCCGAAACATTCCATGTGTGGCATCAGCAAAGCATGCTTCACCTCAGACAGAAATGTCAGGTTTTCTTCCAAGATTTGTTTTTTTCTGTTCCTCTTCCCCCATTCCCATCCCTCCCTCCCCATCCACCACTACCCCCCTTCTCCTCCAAAAGATGATCTTTTTTTAGAAGTTCAACAGCAGCCCCTGGTGGAACTCAGCAGTTGTTTCAGCCTGAGCACAGTTGTTCAAGCAACTCCATTCATCTTGTCAATAAAAAGAAAAGTCTGTACATGTGTATATTACCCCATCAGTATGCTGTTCCTGCAGGTCAGGGATCAGAATACGACCCTGAACGTACAAAGGCAGTGCTTTATGATGGTAATTTCAGCCAATTTCGGTAGCTGGAGTTTTGAAAAAAATATATATATGTAACAAACAATAAACATCTGTCTCCAATGTCACATTCATTTTATGCATGAAGACCAATAATTAACCGCTCGTGAATAACGCTTACCACAGAGTGAGTCAAAGTGAAGAGGCCCCACACATGTGAGGGGGTGATCGCTATTTTGTTTCCCTCATGTTGTGACAGACTCAGCTTTGTCACTTAAGCAAAATGAGCTATACAAAGTGACAAAGAAGGGATTTCTCTGGGTCAGAGCTCAGAAAGCACCACAGTATGCTACTGCACCGTCAGAACGGCAAGCTAGGCTTAACAAGAAATCCCACCAAAATGCTCTTCAGAGAGACCATCTCTATTCCTTTCGGGCTTGGTTGGCAGCCCCAGATTACCGTGTGGGGCAAGGGGGAGATGTGGGGCTCTTTGTTTGCATTAGGCAGTGTCAGTCTCTACACTTCACAAAGCTGCCTGGGAGAGGCGCTCAAAGCCAACTCCACTTCCTCTGGAGCCACCTCCCTAGAGAACACTTTTTTCTTAGCACAAAGCACAGTCCTATTGCTAAGCCCCATGCCTTTGGGGCCACATCACACCAAAGGAGTTGCCTTCCCAATTCACACAGAGGTGCCATATCGGCTCCTGGAGGCTCTGATGCTAGGCAAGGAGAAGGAGACTTGCATAATGAAGAGGATGGCTCTCCTGACAGAGTTTCATGTGCCCCGGGGTTGAGGAACACAGCGGGCATTCGCCCTCCAGGAGGCTCACATTAGGACACAGGTGTAATGAGAAATTTACTCAAAGACTCAAAAGTCTACTTGAATAAATTTATTCGATGCATATTTCGCTTGTGTATTTTGACTTTTCTCTTCTTAAATGATGAGTTTATTAAGAGGAAAAGCAAACTATACTTTTAAAGCTTAAAATAGCTTCATGATAAATGCTAGGATCAAATAAATATTATTTTATGTGAAAACATGGTTTTTAAATTTTGAAAGTATTGTACTTCATATTAGCCCTTCACATGATCCTGAAGCCACTTAAATCTCTGGACTGATCTCACGTGAAGCTGAATCAGGGAGCTGATGTTTTGAGACCAGAGAGAATCCCACGATAGGCCACTTACTGAGTGCCTAATGGGTGTCATGCACTGGGGAGGAAGAGGGATAGAAAGAAATAAGCCTTAGTCTCTAATGAATTACAATCTAGTAGAAGAGACACATGTACCTAAATAATTTTAATATAGTGTAGGAGCAATGTGCAGAGTCCTAAGAAATACATGGATGCCCTTAGCTCAGCCAAGGAGTCAGCAAAGGTTTTTTTACAGGGAATACACTTGCACTGACTTAAAGAAAGATTAGAAATTGGCTACAGAAAAGAGGGGGAGAAAACATTAGAGAGCAAAATAGGAGAAAAATTACTGTGTCCCAAGGAGTGAAGATGTAAAACTACATGGTATATCCAAAGAACTCCAGGCAGCTTGATATTGCCAGAGCACGAATTACAGTATGAGAAAGATGGGAGTGAGGTAGGAAAGACTTGGAAAACCTTCTCTGCCCTCCCAGAGAGATGGGATCTGTCCTATGGGTCATGGAGAACAATTAAAAGACATTATGTAAAGGAGTGACCATATAGGGAAGGAAGGAGACTGACAGTCAGAAGACTGACCAGGAGTGTTGTCAAAGAGGATAAGGACCAACAGAAAGAGGATAAGGACCTGAATTCTGATGGAGGATAAGGACCTGAACACTGAAAGGAGATAGTGATTTATTGGATATGGACCCTAAGGGATGGGATGGGTCTTAGATAACTCCTAGGTTTCCAGCATAGGAGACAACAGAGATTATGGTACCATCAACAGGGTTAGAGGCTGCAGGGGTCGAAATAGGTTTGAGGGGAGAAGATGACACTCTGAAGAAGTACTTCTCAAAATATGTCCTCAAAAATCCTCCACTGGCTTCCAGACAGCTCCTTGTAACACTGATTATTAACACTGCCCTTGAATGTCACAGCTGGAGAGGGACCTAACAGATCATTAAGCCTGGTCACTTTCAAGCCGTATGCCATCAAGTTGAGGGGTGCTAGGACAGGCAGGACTCCAGGCTGCCTCCCCAGATGCAACCCAGGAGGGTCGACTTTTACCTAGTGTGTATATTATAATTCTTCATCAGACTTAGATCACAAAAAGAAAATCACAGTTTGAAAACCACTGACAATTCTTCCTTTTTCAGAGAGGAAACTGAGACCCATGGAGGTGAAATAATTTGTCCACAGATACAAGTCTATAGCAGAGGCTGAGCTAGATCCATGACAGAGTTCACCACATGTCATTTTCAAATGTCCTCCATGCTGCGGTTTTCTCCATGAAGTCACTGCTTTTGCTGTGTTTTTCGGAGCTAGCTTCAAAAACCAGCCGGGCGCGGTGGCTCACGCCTGTAATCCCAGCACTTTGGGAGGCCGAGGCGGGCGGATCACAAGGTCAGGAGATCGAGACCACAGTGAAACCCCGTCTCTACTAAAAATACAAAAAATTAGCCGGGCGCGGTTGTGGGCGCCTGTAGTCCCAGCTACTCGGGAGGCTGAGGCAGGAGAATGGCGTGAACCCGGGAGGCGGAGTTTGCAGTGAGCCGAGATCGCGCCACTGCACTCCAGCCTGGGCAACAGAGCGAGACTCCGTCTCAAAAAAAAAAAAAAAAACCTCCTCATGAAAGAAACTCAGCTAGCAGCTTCTTCAGTTGTATGTATTTAATAAATATTCATTGAACATCTTCTGTATGCCAAGCCTTCTTTTATCAAGAACACCTGAGCATCTCTGTTTGGATTCCCAGTTGTAATTTTTGATTCTTTGGGAGTTCTGACAGGGTCCTCAACTAGTGTTCAACTGTAACTGGATGTGGTTATGACACAGGAGGGGTTTTAGTCCCTAGTAAACAGGGTTATTACCAAAGGCATGGGTTTTCTAATTCCCTGGAAGATTATAGCTAATTTATATGTTTAAGGTAATTTTTGAAAATATGTTTTTAAAAATCTATAAATTTCCTAAGGTATTTTAAGATTCTATTCATAATTTTTTAAATAATTACTTTTCAGATGTTACATTAATTTTTTCACATATACATATAAGAACTCACTGGAAATAATGCCCCAAAACTCAATAAGCCTAACTTTACAAAACTTAGAACTGGTATCTGAAATAATTACAGGATAGATTGTTTTCCAAAAAATGAGAATTCAAATAAAATAAAATAAAATGAATTTGATAAGCCCTTCCTCCCCATCATACTAACTCAACAGCTGCTTGTGCCAATAGAGTAATTCCTAAAACAAGGAAAAGCAAATCCTTGCTCAATCTAGAGAAATAGAGACAAATGTAGCTAAGGGGTTACAACAACCTGTTGACCTCTTTCTAAAACATTATCCAGTCTTGAGAATCTTGTCCCAGGACTCCCAGAAGGGAGCAGCGGGCTTGCCTCATTGTAAAGTGTGTGAGTCAGGGTAGAAACAGGAGCCAGCCGGAGAAAGTCCTCCTGCTCGTGGACTGCCAGAGATGAGATTCGTACAGGCCCTTTCAGGATCATTATGTAACATCTTGCTGCAGAAAGGAAAACCACTGCTCAGTCTCTCTTGCTGGGGAGTTCATTCTTCATCTTATGAAGCTCTTTAAAATACAGGGCCAAGGAATCAGTCTTTCTTCCACTGCCTCTTTATACTTCACTACCCAACCCCACCCCGTTTTCTTTCTGTACTCCTCCCATTGGCAAACAGTTTTTAAAATCAGAAATTCTGCATATATCAACAAGTATAACACCCAGCTAGCAGGGGTGGGTTGCAAGAACAAAGAAGTGGGGAAAAAGGAGAAAATCCAAGATTATGGAGCAAATGGATTTCAAGACTCACTCATTACAGCCTATTTCTTTCTTTCTTTTTTTGGGGGGGGAGTTGGGGGACGGGGTCTCACTCTAATCACGCAGGCTGGAGTGCAGTGGTATAATCATGGCTCACTGCATTCTTAACTTCCCAGGCTTAGGTGATCCTCCCACCTCAGCCTCCTGAGTAACTGGGATCACAGGTGCGCGCCAACACACCTGGCTAATTTTTTAGTAGCGACATGGTTTGGCCATGCTGCCCACGCTGATCTTGAACTCCTGGGCTCTAGAAATCCACCTGCCTCGGCCTCCAAAAGTGCTGAGATTTCAGACATGAGCCACCACACCCAGCCTAACCCATTTCTTTATAGGTGAGAAATCAAAGAAACTCATCTAAGATTACCCCACCCACTGTTCTCACATAGTGGTATTATTGAGTATAGGAGGCAAATAAGCAAACAGGAAAGTTTTAAAGATCAGGCAAAAGCTTTACTGGCTCCACAGGCCTGCATTTCCATCAGTTTCGTTTACATAGGGAAGTATATTAGTGAATGGTCACCGTGAATCTTAGAGGGAACAAGCATATGGTTAGTGCTTATCCCCATTACCTCTTGAGGCCCAAGGAAATTCAGAGTTAATGTTCATTTGTGATTATCATGTTTTGCATATTTTGATCTGGTGTCCTGGAAAATCTCATTTAACAGCAATTTTGTTGATTCACTCAACAAATGTTAATTAGAAGATTACTCTACACCAGCCCTCCAAAGTCGTGAGCAAGAGAGCCCAGGTCTTTTACTCTCTTGCTTATCTGGTCTTAACCTTGTCACTGCATGGTCATGGTGCTGGAGCCATATTTCCTTCCCAAACCCAATAAATGTACCTATCAGCTTTTTCATACAAAGAAGTTGAAAATGACTTTAAAATCTCTTGAAGTTCCTGTTCTGTGTCATAAATAACAATATTGGTTTATCATCTCTATCCCTCCTTCGGGTGTTCTGGCTTCCTTCTTTCTGAGAATTCGTCTGACTGCCATGTGGACTGGCCTTGTCTAGATGCAATGACACTGAGTTACACATTAATGGAACTCCACATAGCACATGAAGCCTCACTGGGAGCATTTAATGAAATGAAATGTTTTGGTGAGCTCTTCAAATTCATTGGAGTTCAATGATCAAAGACGTCCTGGAACAGATAACTAAATGTGGATTGGAAATAGGAGGTAGATAGGTCACAGAATCTTCTGGCAAGTCCTTGGAAGCATCTGACCAAATGCCAAAGATCTAAAACCTTTAGTATGACTATGAAATTAGTATAGACCCACATCCTTAGGAGTGAAAAAACTTACACTGGGTCTAAAACATAGTCTATTGCCTATGAAAAAGCAAATTGTCAAATGAAAAAATGGAAAATGTGACCCAGGTCTGGGAGGCAATGGTCCTACAGATTAAAAAGGTGGCTCATCTGGTCCCTAGAGTAGTCAAATTCATAGAGACAGAAAGTTGAATGGGGGTTTCTCGGGCTGGGAGGAAAGGGGACTGGGGAGTTATGGTTTGATGGGTACAGAGATTTGGTTTAGAAAGATGAAAAAGTTTCTGTAGATGGGTAGTGGTGATGGTTGCACAGCAATGGGAGTGTATTTAATACCACTGAACTGTATACTTAAAAAATAATTAAAGGCCGGGTGCGGTGGCTCACGCCTGTAATCCCAACACTTTCGGAGGCCAAGGTGGGTGGGTCACCTGAGGTCAGGAGTTTGAAACCATCCTGGCCAACATGTTGAAAAAACGTCTCTACTAAAAATACAAAAAATTAGCCAGGCATGGTGGTGGGCACCTCTAATCCCAGCTACTTGGGAGGCTGAGGCAGAAGAATCACTTGAACCCAGAAGGCGGAGATTGTAGTGAACCGAGATGGCGCCACAGCACTCCAGCCTAGGCAACAAGAGCGAAACTCCATCTAAATAAAATAATAATAATAATAATAGGAAGTTTTATGTTATGTGTATTTTAACACAATTTAAAAAGTGGAAGCTGGGCAGGAAAGAAGAGTATAATGGATTGTCCATATTAGTTCATTCTGCCTAGCTCCTAAACCAGAATTTACCCACATGAACATTTTGAGCTTTGGCTTCTTCATATATAAATGTTAATTACGGTGCCAAATTCCCAGTTGTTTGAAAGGATCAAATTAATTTTTGAATGTGAAGGGGAAAAAAGCATGTGGCCCATCTAAGTATTCAGCAAATATTACCTCTTATTACTGTATCTCTTCTGGATATTTTAACTTGCTGCTTACTACTATGATTAAAAATATTATACAATGTCTTCAATACATGTGTGAAAAATTTCCTTTAATTTCCACATCAGATATAACTTTTTTTGCAGATAACGAACTATATGGGGAAAAAAAGTGGTTTTGAAATATTGTTCTTAGAAAACCAAACACCGCATGTTCTCACTCATAGGTGGGAACTGAACAATGAGATCACTTGGACTTGGGAAGGGGGACATCACTCACCGGGGCCTATCATGGGGAGGGGGGAGGGGGGAGACATTGCATTGGGAGTTATACCTGATGTAAATGACGAGTTGATGGGTGCTGACGAGTTGATGGGTGCAGCACAGCAACATGGCACAAGTATACATATGTAACAAACCTGCACGTTATGCACATGTACCCTAGAACTTAAAGTATAATAATAATAATAAATAAATTTAAAAAAAAAAGAAATATTGTTCTTGCTTTCTCTACTTTTATTTTATTAAATTTAGTTAGGATAGGATTAAAAATCAAAGCAAACATCCTATCAGCTAACAGTATTTGACTGACACCAAAAAAGTTCCATTGGTATGAGAAACTGATTGCAAGTAAAATGGTCTAAGGATTCCTTGAAACACATCCTATAACAACCCATGTCTTTCTCAATTACCAGAATGCTCTGTAATACCTCACAAGTATTTGTCAAGACAATATACATCAGTAAATTTAATTACACATTTATTGAACTTATATTTCGTACAAAATACTGTGCATGGTGCTCTGAGAAAAGTTACGATGTAACATACATGTTCCTGTTCTCAAGGAGCTTGCTGTCATGAAGAAAAGTCAATTTCCTCAGCAAGTCTTGATCACATACTTCTCCCAAGACAATTCTGAATAAAGGTAAGAAAAACTGAAAATTTTTTCCAAACTGTAAGAAACCTTTGATTGAATCACTGTGTCTTATACCATAGCTTAGAGGATATATTTTCCTTTATGCATTCTGATATTTGAGAATAATGAATTCAAAAATTACTGGAAAAAGAAGATCTGTAATTGACTGCCTAGGGAAACTATAAAAATCCTTTCAAAATTCCCACCAGGAGTAGAAGAGAAGTGGATTCAGATACAGTCCGAAATCTTCCCAAGCTTTCTCCACTGGAATTGTAATTAGTGAGACCCCTTTAAGCAATTTTAAAACTGCTTAATTTAAATACAGGAAGTGTTTCCTTAGGCTCCATAATACTTCGGCAGAGCTGATCCTATTTCCTGAGATTAAATAGAAGAAAATTCTTTCCTCAGGAGACTGAACCACACACAATAAGATCATTCATTAGAATGTTCATATAAATTCAAAATATACCAGGGGAAGACCAAATGTCTTCTTCATAAAGGGTAACAGCCTAGAAATGCTAAGTGGAGCCATGACTGGTTTTACTCTTGAGTTTTGGCCTTTGTGGAATATGGGTCCCCTGGGAAGAATTATTGAAGTGATAACTCATTTTCACAATGAAACCAAGTACAAGACAGCTAAGATAAATAAATTAATTATTAAATCTTTTATTCTAAATAAAAACCATCTGTCAATATTATTTGTTTTTAACAGTATTTATTCATGAAAATAAAGCTTTTACTTCTATAACGTGATTCTTACTCTACTTTGCACCACTTAGACTTAACAATTGGAAAATCTCATAAATTTTAGGAAGTCTGCATTTTGACCTGTCAGGGAAAGGGAAAGCTTAAGACCAAAACCTAAACTACTCAAATGCCTGATTGGTAAGGGGAGTGCAAAAGGATACCTCTAAAACTTTTGTACTGTTTGGTGAAAGAAAAGGGAACACTTTGCCATCTCTTGCCATCCTTCCGTAAATTTACATCACCTCGCTAAATTTGATAGCTAAATAGTATTCTGATGGTTGTTGAGACTGGTGTGTCAGATTTAAAAATGTGATTGTTGAGGCTTACTTTGATGGTGAGATTTTAGAGGCCTATTTCCCTGCTTAACAAATGTATTATAGAGTGATGGATAACAGAGAGTCTAAGGATTACAATGAGAGATCAAGGAGTTCACCTGCAATATCTATTGCATTGACAGCCAACTTTATTGAAGTTTCACAATATTAACTGCCTCTCTGTGGACTGGCTTAACCAGGTAGGTGATTATCAATTTATCACCAGTCAAAACACAGATTGCTTCATGTACGGTGTCTGTGGCATAATCATGTACCTTGAATCTCATCAAACTCGAATGATCCTACTAGGATGATTCTTGTAAGACTGAGAAAGAAACATTAGTTGGGAACTTCTCTAATTAAATTGTGTCTAATTCTCAGTTTGACAGAACATGATTCCTGGAGCATAGATCAAGAATTCATCATTCCGAAAAAGGGTAAAGAAAGCCTGAGAGATAGAATGGAGAGAGAACTGAGGTGATTCACTTCCTCTTCTTGAGCCTTGCTTCCTTTAACAACTCCTCACTCCCACTCCAGGGACAGAAGGCAAGAAATTGATCAGTCCTCAAAATCCACTCCAGAGGGGAAGACTTGTGCCCTGAAACTCCATCTAGCAGTATACAAACTGACTGAATTGCGTATAGGAAATTATCTGGGATAACCATGGACCGGCACCGAGATGTCTGCATGGCCTATTTGGTCCAATTTTCAATACAGCAAGAGGTTTTAAATTTTATAATTCCACCCTATTTTCTGATTCTATCTTTTAACAAAGTCTGATCTTTCTCCACATATTGAATTCCATTAGCTGCTATCCCAATTAATATTTGTTGAAGGCAGGCAATGAAAGAGAAGATTTTGGCCTTAAGTTTTTGTCTGATCAGGGCACAAATAAATAGCTACACTAGGCAGGGCACAGCGTAGCCTGTAATCCTAGCACTTTGGGAGGCCAAGCAAGAGGATCACTTGAGGCTGGCTAGGAGTTTGAGATCAGCCTGAGCAACATAACAAGACACCATCTGTACAAAAAAATTTAAAAATTAGCCTGGTGTAGTGGCACACACCTGTGGTCCCAGCTATTTGGGAGGCTGAAATGGGAGAATCACTTGAGCCCAGGAGGTCGAGGTTGCAGTGAGCTATGATTGTGCCACTGCACTCCAGCCTGGGCAACACAGCAAGATCCTGTCTCAAAAAAAAAAAAAACCTACACTAACAAACACTGATTGACCACTATGTTCACCAGGCACTATTCTAAGCACTTCTTCTATATTAATTTGTTTAATCTTCTAACCCTATGAGGAAAGTACTATTATTTTTCCTGTGTGATTCTTGATAAATTTGATGAATAGAAATACTAAGTAACTTGCCCAAGATTAGTCAGCCTGCAGATTGAGCCCCAGTGGATGACCCTAGAGCCTTATAAATTCTAAAACCTAATCTCTTTTCAGTCATACACTGATTAGATTGAGATTGAGTTTCTTTGCCCTTATTCTAGCTGCCTACCATTGTATAAGGCAGAACCTCTAGAGGAGTCATCTCTAGAGGTTTTCATACAAAATGTCTGGCACTCGATTAAAAAAAATGCCAAACATACCAAGAAACAGGACAAAAAGTAAAAAGACAATAGAAACAGGGCCAGAGATGATCCAAATAATAGAGTTATCAAAATTGGATTCAAATGTTCAAAAAACAGAGGACAAGAAAGCTTCGCCAAATGGAACCTTTAAAAAATCAAGTGAAAATGCTTGAACTGAAAAAAATATAATAAAGCTAACAATTCAGTCGATGAGTTTAATAGTAGACTAAACACAGGTGAAAAGAAGATTTGTACTGTAAGATATCTCAGTAGAAAATACTCAGACCAGAGCATGAAGAGAAAAAAATAAAAATATAGAGAAGAGTACAAGAGACACATGGGAGATGGCAGAATCCTAACGTAAGTGTACTTGAGGCCCCGGAAGTGAATTAGAGAGGAAATGGTGGCAAAACCAATATTTAAAGAGAAAATGTCTGCGAATTTTCCAAAACAGATAAAAGATGTTAAACCTCAGCAGGATAAATACATTACTATTCACTTTACAGTAAAATTGCCCAATGACAAAGACAAATAATACACCATAAGAACAGCCAGATAAAAAAACAAATTACCTTCAAAGGAACTACAATGACAACTAAGTTCTCAGCGGAAACCGTGGAAGCCAAAAGAAAATAGAATAACATCTTGAAGTGCTGAAATAAATTGTTGGCAACTTAGCAATCTATATCCAGCGAATACCTTTCCAATTTAATACAAGATTTTGTAGATAATACAGAATTCTGTCAGCAGATCCATACTAAAAGAAATACTGATGGGAGTTCTTTAGACAGAAAGGAAATGATCCCAGCTGGAAAGACAGAATTGCAGAGAGGAATGAGGAGCAACAGAGAGGTAAATATGAGTATAAATATAAATGCCTATTGACTACAAAGTAATAATAATAGTTTATGGAGTTTAAAATATTAAATTTTAAATTAAGTATAATTAAAATGTATGACAGCAATAACTCAAAACAGACAAAGGAAATAAATGAAGTTAAATATTCTTAAATCCTAGCACTTTCTGAGAAGTGATAAAACTACTAATTTATATTAGACGCTATTAAGTAAAGAATGCATGTTATTATAGCCAATAAATATAATTCCAAATATATCAGTAATTACGTTAAATGTAATGGACTAAATGTTTCAATTGAAAGACAAAGTTTATCCAACGCAAAGAAAAAATAAAAATTTAACCATATGTTGCCTAAATAAGCATTCTCTTAATTATAAGGACACAGAAAGGTTGATAGTAAAAGAATGGAAGGAGAGATGTGTAAACACTACTATCAAACATAAAAAAAGAGATTTGATAATGGTGTTTAAAAATTAATCTACCAGAAAGATAAGACAATTTCAAATTTGTATTCTCTCAAAAAATGTAAAGCAAATATTGACAGAGCTAAAGGTACAAAGAGATAAATCCACAATGATAGTGGATACTTTAACACATTTTTCTCACTTACTAAATGATCAACTAGATGGTATCATTAATAAACTTGACTTAGTTCATATATAAAAAATTCTACATCTAATAAGGGAACATGGGACATTTATCAGGACTGATCATATGCCAGGCCATAAAACAAGTCCCCCAGTTCAAACAAATTTCAAAATATTGAAACTTTTAATGTGTTCTCTGACCTGAGTAGAATTAAGCTGGAAACCAGTAACAAAAATGATAACTAGAACATTCTACAAATATCTGGAAATTGGTCGAAGAAGAAATCACATTGAAAATTAGAAAATATTTTGAACCAAATGATAATAACATAACATATCAAAACTTGTGGATATAGGCCAAGTTGTCTTAGTGGAAAAAGCCAGTGGCAGTGGTTACTTGGGAAAAGAGGGATGATGACCAGGAGGCAGCATAGGCAGGGTCCCTTGGGAGCTGGCAATGTTCTATGTCTTGCAGGAGGAGGAGATTATATGAGTGTTTTACCTTTGTGAAAAATTCCCCAAGCTGCGTATTTATGCTTTGGGCATTTTTCTGCATGCATGCTATATTTGAAGAAAAAGTTTACTTAAAAACAAACTGGAAATTATTCCTGACCCCTCTTTTTCTCACATCCCACATTTGGTTCATCAACATTTCCTGTTGCCTTTAATTCAAAGTACATCCAGAATCTGGCCATTTCCTGCTACCTCCCCAGCTACTAATCTTGTCTGAACCAACAGCATCTCTCTCTCTTCATTTCAATTTCATGACTGCTCTCCCTGCTTCTGCCCTTTTTCCCTATAGTCTTTGGTCAACACAGCGACCAGGTGAACTGTTAATGCTGAATCAGATCATGTCACCAATCTCTATCCACCAAATTGTCCAATTGGATTCTTATTTCATGCACAATAAAATCCAAAGGATTCTTACGATCTTTGTCTCTACATGATTTGAAACACCATCTCCTCTCCTATACCACCTCCTACCACTACCTTGTGTCTGCTCTAGCCCTACTGCCTCATCACTCTTCCTAGGCAGGCCAGGTACATTCCTGCCCCATGACATTTGCACTCACCATTCCCTCTCCCTGTTTCTTCCCCTAGATTCACAAAGCCGATCTCTCCAATATCACCTTCTTCTGTGACCATTATCTATCATTGCAATTCCCTCCACCCCAAACAACCTCCAATCCCTCTTCAGTTTAATTTACCAAATACTAATCCAGCAACACAGTATGAGGCAAGTACTGTTCTAGGTGCTGAAGGCAAAACAGCAAACAAAACAAAGATTCCTGCATTCATGGGGCTTACAGTCTAGCAGGGGGAAACAAACAAACAATAAGCATAAATGCATTAATAATTATACAGTGTGTTAGACATATATAAATGCTATGCATAGAAAACTAGAACAGGGTAAGGGATATTAGTGACACTGTTCAGAGGGGATGAGAAAAGAGTTGTAATTGGAAATAGCATGTTCAGAGCAAGCTTTAGTGAGAATAACATCAGAACAAAATTTTAAAGGTAGTAAGGAAATTAGCCATGCAGATGCAGGGGAAGAGCTTTCCAAACGGGCAGAACAAATGCCAAGGCCAAAGGTATGAATGAGTGTGTCTGACATGCCTGAGGACTAGTAAAAAGGCATCCATGGCTACAGTGGTTTGTAGGGTAAGCAACTGTCCAAGTTTGCCAGGGATTCAGGGGTGTCCTTAGATGTGTGACTTTCAGTGATAAAGCAGGAGCGTCCATGGCAAACTAAGATAGTTAGTTGGTCATCTTAAATGGATATAGTTTTTGGAGGAGAGGTCAGAGAAGTAACAGGAGGAGGGTGGGGAATAGGGGTTGGAATAGGAATTCTCAGGAAGAACCATGAGAACCATTTTAAGCATCTGGTCTTTTAGAATGAAAAAAGTGGGGAGCCACAGGAGAGTTTTAAAGAGAAAAATGGTATGATCTGACTTACATTTTAAAAGACTTGGTCTGATTGCAGTGTTGAAAATGGGATATAGAAGGACAAGGGCAGAAGAAAAGCCACCATCTTGAATGCTATTGCAATAACCCAGGCAAGAGATGATGCTTGCTTGGACCAAGGAGCTACCAGTAGAGGCAGTGATGAGTGGTCAGATTCTGGATATATTTTGAAGGTTTAAAAAAAAATTTCCTAACAGGTTGGCTGAGGGATAGAAGAGAAAGAGGAAGGATGACTTCCCAGAGTTTTCATCCAAGCAACTGGTAAAATGGAATTGCCAGCCGCTGAGATGAGAACAAATGAACACAGAGGAAGTTTGGAGAGAAAAAATTAGTTCCATATTATGTCCTCTTTTCTCCTTTATTTTCCTCCATACCTCTTACCAACATTGACATACTATATATTTTACTTACTTATTTATCATCTGTATTCATCCACTAGAAGGTAATTTCCAAGAAGGCAAAGACGTTTGTTTTCATTCACTGCTATGTCACCAGCATCTAGAATAAATTTATTCATTCCATGAACATTTATGGAATACTTCCTAGATGATTGGAACTGTGCTAGGCTCCAGGAATACAATAAGCACAATATATGTTCGTAGAATTGCCAGATAAAATATAGAATGACCAGTTAAATTTGAATGGCATATAAACAATGAATAATTTTTAGTATAAGTATTTTCTATACTCAAATATTCCAATATGTATGTTCCATATTCAAATATCCAATTATGGGACTACTTATACTAAAAATTATTTGTTGTTTGTCTGGAAACTACATTTAACTAGGAGTCCTGTATTTTTATTTGCTAAATCTGACAACCCTATGTGCTTTCTGCCTTCAAGGAACTTAGAGTATGATAGGATATATAGACAAAGAAACAATCTGTATGTAATAACCTAGGAATCCAGGACACCATCAGCACACACAGGAGGATAACAAATAAAGATTCTAAAGGGGCATCCAAGAAGCTTCCTGAAAGAAGTGATGTGGCAACCAAGAGTAGCATTATCTACTGGAAAAAGAGAAGAAAGAGCATGCTGGGAAGATGGAACAACATGAGCTGAGCTTGAAGGCAGGAGAGACTATGGGACCCCAGGAAGTTGAAACTTGACCTGGTATCCTGAATGCACCTAGAGAACATGGCTGTGTGAGATGGGAGTTGAAGGAGTTATATCACCACAAAATATTGCTGCAATACACACTTGACTGAACAATTACTTTACCAGATATCTAGACCGAGGCCAGAAAATATAAGCACCTACAGCCAAAAGCAAGAGCAGTAACGGTGACTGTCTTCCGCACCCCACCAGGCAGTTGTGGCAGCAACCACAGAGGGTTCTGAGATTCACTGCCCACCAGCAGCACTTTGTCAGGCTGAACCATCATGACCAAGGGCAAAATGGAGGACGGCTTCATTCTGAAGGGTAATGTCATGTCCCCAGCTCCCTACAGGTAGAAACAGACAGACAGAACAAAGACTAATTTCCTAAAAACAGATAAACACCATGAGGAGTTCGGGGAGGGAGGAAATCCCATGGAAAAGACTAGAATTTACTTAGCAAAATGGGCAAAGTTTGGAGCCCTTTGTGACCCTATTTTGAATCCACAGGATGGGGAAAGTCTTGTGACATTTGGGTTCTACTGGAGCACATGTTCTCAACAAGGGTGATCTTACCCAAAGGAGGAGAAATTGGTTCTTGAGGGGGAAAAAGTCTAGACATTATAATGGCTTGTTGCCTTCCAAAAGGTCACAGTGCATAAAAAGATACGCAAGTCTTTCTGTGGTATTAAAATTCCACCAGAGAATGGAGTAAGGGGAAAAGTGAGGAGAATTAAGGGGGGGAAATGTCTAAAAAGCCTATTTGGGGGAAATAATGAGAAAAATTGAGAAATATTAAAACTAAAACAAAGTTCTACTTGAGGGCTGGAGACCAGACAGCTTAAAAGATGTGATGTCCTGGGAGATGAGTAGGGGGCAATGATAGGAAGGAGTGGAATGGAGGGCATTCTGAGTGGCAGAAACAGCGTATGCACAGGCTTGGAGAAGGTAAACAACATAAAATGCAATCGCGTGGTCAAATAAGATAAGGTCTGAGAAAGGTTTATTGGATTTAGCAATTAGGAGGTCACTGGCCATTTAACCTCCTTGTGCTTCAGTTTCAATGCTTGTTAAATTAAATTGAAAAATAATCTCCAAGGCAACTTACAGCTCTAAAGACTCTTTCGCCAGGTTGGATCTCTTTACACACAGAGACACACAAACACATCCACACACTTATATGTACTCCCAACACACATGCTCATCTTTTTTCTTAATCGGATGTTCCTAACTCTCTAAAACTATATATGTCTTTGGAGAGTTCCAGTTCTCTTTGTTTAACTATAACAATGCTTTGAAAAAAATCAGTTATGAGAATCTACAGTGTCCTGATAAAATGAGCTGCTGAACAATAAACTGGTGAATATTATTTCCTATAAATGTTTCTAATGCCTTCTAAATACTTTTTATAATGTAATAAACTCTTTAGAATGTGGACACCAAATTTTATTTCATTTGAAAAAATGATTTTAAAATAGATTTACTCAAACTGGGCAAAAAAAATTACTTTCTCTTTAAGCTATCACTCATTTATTAAATATTTACAAAGTGCCTACTATGTGTCAAATAAGATATGAGTTGCGGGAATATCAGAGAGTAAAACAAACAGTTCATAGCTTCCAGAGCTTAGGAGGAGCAAAGGGGATGAGAGTAATTAAAAAGTTGATGATGTCTGCACAACTTAGTCATTGCTATCATGGCCGCATTGGTAACATATCTGAAGCCTTCATGTTCCTGAAAATAGAGCACTGAGGAACAGGTAAAGTATCACTAAGGGGCAGCACAGACAGCAGTCACTCAGGAAAGGGTGTTCTTAACCATTTTGGATCCATAAACCCCTTCTTGGATCTTGGTTTTAATATGTAAAATAAAATTACAAATGAAAGCAATTATATTGGAATACAGTCATTTTTTTAAAAAATGAACAAGATAGTAATATATGTACTTCTTTATTACATTAAATAACAAGTCCGGCAGCTGTTCTCATACTTACTGTAATTCTGAGGTAGTGACAAGCACAAATGACATGGTGAGGTACTTGCACCTCTATAACATGTTCTGGAAATATTTGTGATTTCTAGAGATGACAAAGTCACAGATACAGCTAAGAATCCTATGGTTGTCACCTACATTCATAATTGAACAATGTTAAATTTCAGCTGGAGGTTAACTAAAGATTTTTTTCCGGTCGAAATTCACAGATTCCCCTGAATTCTATCCAGAGATCTCCGGAATTGGAGGTCTGTGACCCCCTGTTCTAGGGCATTAAGCTAAATCAGGATTTTTTTTTCTTTCAATAACATAGCTCCATGGTCACTTCTAGAGCTACAGCTCTATCATTGGGACTGCTCAAATGTGTAACTTGTTCATTACTTGGGACACACTGCCATCCCATGGCTCCTCTTGAAGAGTTGAGCATTAATAACCGACAACAAAGCAGCGTTTCAGGGCATTAGACCAAACCTGCAAATTAATGCACCGGTTCATCACAATTCATTAATCAAACTCAGACTAGGTTTAACAACAGATTATTAAAGACTCAAAATTATATCCACGGGAAAAAAAAAGCAGCTCCCAGAGGGTCAAATGTAATGTGAATGGTTTTGCATAAAACCATAAACCTGCTATTAAATTAAAAACAGAAAAAATTATGTCCACTCCTTATCTCCAGGCATTTTTTTTTAAAGGAATGCTAACTAATTTATTTCTTCACTGTTCCTGGTTACACAGTAAAAGACTAAAAGGTTAAAATGCAATGGTTCTTTGATGTTTGGTTGAGCAACTTTCACTAACATGTTCTGATTGAGGTGAAGAAATTAATAAAATTATTTCCATAATTCATTACTAATGGGAAGCTGTCGATGCTTTCAGCTGACAGTTCACACGAATTCTCCTCAGACACTGAGACCCCTCATGGTGACTGGCTGCTGGACTCACTCCTTCCGACTGTGTTCAGCAAAGCAGAGCCTGGCTCTCTGGTCCCACCGTTTCTTGATCTCTCACCTCTGTGTGTTTGTTCTTGATAAACAAGTCTGTTCTCTCTGTGAACAAAAGCAGAAGGGGAAAACAATGATTTTAATTTTTCTTTCCCTTCAGGGAATTTAGGGAGCCCCTCTGGGGAATCTCGATGACTTGTAAACATTCAGAATGCTATAATTTGGCAGATCACAGTGCTGCAACCAACTGTGCAATGAATTTTCTTAAAAGGTTAATATTTTAGTGCAGTAATCATAGATAAAGAGCATAAAAAAATAAGATGTGTGGAACAAACAAATTTAAAGAACTGTATGGTGTTGCGACTTCTTTGCTCTTTCCCCATTAGAATTGAATCATTAGTTCTTTCTGGTTTTGCAGAAACAGATGCAAAAATTACTAGCACACATGCTGATTAAGGTAGGTAAGGGACATTTCTGGAAACACAAAATGTTTTATTCAAATTATGTACCTGTTTGATATGTATAGGGTGTTTTGGTCTTAGTACTTTCTGTTGTAAACTCCAGACTCCTAAAGGGCAAAGACCACATCTGTGTTATGTATCTGAAGATAACTAATAACTTCTCTTTGAAGATAAGCTCCTGTACATTGGTCATACCAAGATGGCATCAAATAATATTATGGGTGAGGCAAAATATACCAGAAATTACATAATATTTGATTAATACATTATTATATTACATATGTGTGTATTTACATAAACATAAAATAGAATAGAAATAATCTAAGTCAGCATCTTCAAAGCACTTTATAAAAACAGTGAGATTCTAATACAACATGACTCAGGTTGAGATTTGGGTTATATTGTTGTGGTTACATCATGAACAACAAATACAGAGTTTAATTTTGTCTCCTTTCCCAACCCCCAGTGCTCTTTCCTGCTGGCTCAGAATCATAATCCATTTTAACACAACATAACAGACAGCCTTGCCTAATTGCTTAGTGATAACTTAAAATGAAATGTATTCACTCTATCCAGGTACAGAACCTGAAACATAGTAGATACTCCATAAAAATTTATTGAAATGAAAAATGAAACTTCCTCCCCTCTTTCCAAATGAAAACATACTATGTTACGATCATTCTTCCAAAATTAACTTAGTCACTACTGATTCCCACAAAGTGTTATCATAGAGATTAACTGCAAATAAGTTCTTCATTAAAATATTTTGGATTAATGCAGTGAGCCCTGAATTTCATGCAGATGTTTATGACTCTAACAGGAGAGAGAATGTATATACCAGAAGAGAAAATTATACTTACTTGAAAACATGACTATAAAACTCATATCATAGAAACTAGGGACATTGCAGGCCACCAAGATATCAAAAACGAGGTAAACATTAACTTTTGAATGATGGCACTCTGTGCAAAAGTGTACTATTGAGATTCCTTACCTCTCTAAGGTGAAATAAGTGGACAAATAATAGTAATAGCTACAGTGTATAAAGCTCTTACTCTGGAACAGAAATTTGCTACTTAGATGACATGAAACAGAAGCCCATGATGTAGATGGTGTGGGTATTAGCATGACCCTTCACAGACCAGGAACTTCAGAGAGCTCAGCAGCTCACCTAAGGTCATACAAGGGAGTTGCAGAGCCAAAACGCAGTTACATCTGGTTGACTCCAATTACTCTCTTCTCCTCTCCCATCTTTTCCCATACATGCCCTCCACTAAAGCTACCTCAAATGGAAAAAAATAAATACTGAAGGAAATATTTGGGCCCCATACATATTTTTGTGTCAGTTTTCCTTAGCCTACAAAATATAAGTGCCAAAATAGCAAAATGCTCAACAGCTTGGGCCATGGCATCAGATTGTCTAGATCAGCTTCCCAGTTCCATGACTTCCTTGTGCAGACGATGTTCTTATCTTCTTTATGCCTCAGTTTCCTCATAAGTAAAATGGTTATGGCAATAATAGCAACATTGTGGGATTGTAGTGATAATTAAATGAATTAATAAAGAGCAAGTGCTCAATCCTGGACACATAGAAAGTGCTGAATAAGTGTTTAAATGTTGGGTGCTAGTTTTAGCTCTTATGGCTATATTAGAAGACAGATTTGGTCACCCACAAGTCAGCTCGTTAGTTGATCAGCTTCCAATCATCAAGTTTTACTGAGCATCTAAAATATTGCAATCTAAGGAAAATAGCCTGAAAGTAGTCCTAATCTAAGACATTGGGTCGTAAATTCTTTGCTGTAACAGACAATTTGGCAATTCCTCACTAAGTAACCAAGAAGGGGTCATTAATGACCTTGGAAAGAATTTCGTTTAAATATGATTGGGAAAGAAAAGCTTATTACAGGGGCTAAGAAAACGGAATAATAAGGACATTGAAATAGCAGTATAGGTGATTCTTCTTAGCATTTTGGTAGTGAGCGCAAGGAGGGAATTTACTCAAGGGCTTGAAAGTATACAGGAAACAAGAAAGTAACTTCAACCTCAGTGATATGTGGCAGTTGTAAGAGAGAGTAAGCAGTTGGGGATTACAGCAATACTTGATGCATTCCCATGACTAAGTGACCCAGATGAGCTGATCTTTGCTACCCATTTTTATTTTTTAATTAATTAGTGTTTTACCCCAAATCAATCAGTTTATCTTTCTGGGTTTCAGTTTTTCAACTCTTAAATATTAATGAGGGGTAAGGGTGAGTGAACAGTTAGCAAAAACATGATAGAGAAGGAACAGTTGCCATATATTTTGTCCATGAAATCACTAGAGCTTCCAAATTAATATATTCTTTGATAGTGTACAAAAGAGGGAACCAAGATTTACCCTTGCAATGTGATTTCCAATGTTCAAATGTAGAAATTAAGGCCCAAGATCACCCAGCCAGGAATCACAATATTGAGATTTGAACCCACAGTGGAGTCTCTTCAGAAGTCTGTTATTTCCACAACTTCAACTTGCCCTTCTAATGAAACGAGAATTCAAATAACATTTGATGACTATTATCTCTTAGGTGTAACTAGTTTTTATACATTATAACTATTAGACACTTTTAGCCAATTATACATAAGAATAATAAATATATTGATAATGTTTCTTATTTGTAAAAACTGCTTGAAATAACACCTTCTATACTGGCTCCAACATATGATAAAACTAAGTATCTGAATATTTTAGCATTGTTATTAGAACTGATGCAACACTAAATTAAAAATGACCACATATAGAGCACCCACACCCATATAACCTGAATTAGTTCTCTGAAACATCATACTCATTGATTGAATATTAAACACTTGTATTCCCTGCTGTAGGGAATCTTTTAAACTACTACAAGCAAGGGGAGCCAATGAACTGTCTAGACACTGGGGGCAAACACTTTCTAGACCTTTTCCTCTTGGTTGGAAAGGCAAAGGGATTTTGTTAGTTGATGGGAGAAGATAATGAGAAGAAAGAACACACAGAAGTCTAAGGTAAGCTGAACGACGTATAAATTCCTTCTTTGTAGGAAAGGAATCTTGCCCTTCATACCCTACCTAAGTTACTCCCAGGTAAAGATGTCTAAGTGACAGAGGCCTTCACCACAAGTCAAATCTACATAACCACAGGTAAACACAACTGTTGAGCCTTATTTCTAAGCTATATTTCATAAAATCGCTCTCTCTGGATCAATAAAATGCAAATGCTAAAATTATCCTGTTAACCATCAAAATAAAAAGGACCTTGAGAATAAAGTTGTCATTCTTAATTAAAATGGTCTCTTTAATTTCTTTGCTCTAACTAACTAAAGTAGATACTAATACTGTAAACACTTAATTGACTAAAGAAAGATTCTATCCATACCCCCAATTAGAGAACACTTAATTTATATATGATGCAGCTCATAACTATTTAGCAGTATGGTTGAGATAAGTCTCTTTGGCCTACTTTTTAAATGATTAAATACTCTCCATCCAACTGAATGGATGTCTTCCGAGTTGCATTTTGCATGCTAAAACATTCTTTAAACACATAGGCCATCACTCAGATTTAAGAGGAAAAAAACCTTAGCGACAGTACATTCATTATGTCTTTATTAACACAGGACTTTTCCATAGGGTTATGTGCAGCTGGAAATGAGGTTCAGTTTAATAACAAAGCAAGCATTCCTAGCACTACAAAAATTATAAAATTTTAATGTTTAATGTGTTGCTTAATTGCAGAAAACTCTGAAAAGAATAATATCCTTGAAATTTACTATGCAAATACTCTTAATTTATGACAAATAGCTCCTTAAAACACAAGTATTAAATCTCTATTAGATTTGTTGAGGTAATGTACTAATATGCATCACTAAGGTCTTAAATTTCTAAGTAGCAATGCTGCTTGTTAGATGCAAATAAGGATTACCTTAATTAAAATACACTATCTACAGCCTCTCAGCAGATTTAGCTCAGTCTGTATATAGGACAGGTTCATTATCTACCTCAAGTTAATAAAAGTATGACCTACTGCGGTTATTTCTTTTAAAATTTAATTTTAATTACTATTTTGTTAATGGAAATAAAGCATAAAAGAATTGTGAGTGTGATCCGAAAGCAATTTTGAAAACTTAATTAAAATACCTCTTGAAAGCTTCAAAAGGAATTTAGTACTTACATGGTTTGATAATGATGGCCTTACAAATACAGCGTTAGATACCAACTCTCTAAAAAAAAATGTTGAATGAAACGTACTTTAGAACTATAGAGTTTCCTTAGTCTGCATCTTGAACTAATGGTCCAACTAAATAGGTGTAAACGTAAAACTTTTAATTCAAAATTTCAACATTAGACAAAGGCTCTTAACAAAGAAATGAAATGAATAACCATTACACAACGCCTTTACAATACATAAACCTTAAGTGCATTCAGAGTTTTTACATAAAACTATAATCGTTTAATCCAGAAAATTGCAGATGTGTTCAATTTGTCTTCTAGTCCTTCGGGACCTGAATATAAAATTAAAAGACTAGTAATGTTGTATAAAATTCAGTACCAGAGTTTTATTAGGCAGCTTCCACTTCCATCTAAATTTCAAAGGTTTATACATATATTATTGATCTTATCTGTGAACATATTGGTTCAGTTAGGAGCCTTTAAACATAACACAATCCATAGATTTTATTGAGATTCACTACTCCTCATGAAAAAGATAAGAATATGAGACAGAGGGTATAACAAAGAGCATGCTCCAGGCCAGAAATACAGTCTTTGTGATATTCAAAATATATTTAGCAACTCTTACATTACAAACCTAGCAATGTTATGGTTCATACCGCAATGTGCATTTTTGTATCAGACTACTTGACTACTTCTAGTAAGCAAAATCTCTGAATTCATTAGCAATAATAAATTTTTCTTTTTATGATTATTTAATGGAAAAGGCATTTTGCCAGACACCACTCCCAACCATGTCCAAAAGAAAAACATATCCAGTATGCCCTTCTATTTAGCATAGAGTCATGAATCTAATCTTTAAAACATTGGAATCCTAACTTCAGAGATAAAAGAAATTGAATTTAAAATGAAAAATGAGAACATATGACTAAAATAGTGAGATATCAATTAAGTTGAGATACTACTGAATTTCGGTAATTCTATATTAAGCTAGAAATGTGATTTAAATTCACACCCACAAATTTGACCTAATCTAATTACCTAAACAAAGTCTGTAAATATAGAAGAGTATATCTTTTGGTATATCTTTTTATTCACCACACAGAAAATTGCCAATTTATAAGTGAGTTGTTTTCTCAGAGTTTATTTACATGTCATATTTTTGAAACTTATGATGAATATTACCCTAGAAGTAATAAATGAAGATTAGGTTTTCCTGAAAAAAAAAATCTATAAAAGCTCAATGTAGGCTTATAGCATATCTGAAATATCTGCAATGAAATATAGCAGGAAGCAAGATTGTTTCATACTAGTAATTAAAGAAAATGGAAAGTCAAATAGAATAAAAGATCGTTTATTATTCTTAAATGCTCTAGGAATAATAGATTTAATTGGATGACAAAACAACGTGAAATGAGATGTTTGTGAGCATTCTGAAAAGGACTTCTGAGCTTTTTCAAGGTCTTTGGAAGTGGTTACCACCAGTTCTCTATTAGGGCCTAATTTCACATGACTACATAACAATATGTATTAGCTGTACAATTATGGTAAATTTTAAAACTAGTGACCTTCCCTTCCCTCATTACTGGTATTCCCTAATATTAATGTTGTTTTCATCATAATGATGAGAATAATCAATAATGATAAGAATAATTTTTAACTTATAGTTGGGATGGAAAATGAGAAATAACAGAGAAAGATTTTTCTGGAGATAATTAAGCATGCATTGGAAGAGAGGAAAGGGGGAAGGAAGAAATAATGGAAAGGAAAAGAAGGGAGAAGGGGGTTAAGAAAAAAGTGTGTACATGTGAAAAAATAGTAACTTCAGGTCTATTGGTGTATGGAGTTTTTTGATTGTTTGGCTTTTATGTTTTGGTTTGGTGTGTGTGTGTGTGTATGTGTGTGTGTGTGTGTGTGTGTGTTGTGTGTGTAAAACAGAGAAGAAAAGGAAGTAGCAAGAATAGTATGGTTTCCTAACACCATCCTTCCATTTAAGTTAGTTTTTTCATTTCAATTGTTTCTTTTGAAGGCAAACATGCCAAAACAGTGAATGATCCATCTGATCCCTTAATACAAAATATAGTGGCTTATGTTTCTAAAGTAAGAAGCATTGAGAAGGGGTATAATAAATAATTCTTAGAATAATTCAGCAGAATTTTTCCATAAAACCACAGTGGTTTAGCTATATTATTGCAAAACATTTTGTTTGTATTTTGGCCCTCCAGGACCCATGCAAATTATTGAACTGAAAATGTACTGCATAAAATTCATTACCAGAGCTAGGCAAGGACAAAATAAAAGTCTCAGAGACTTTAACATGCTTATGTGCATTGAGACTCCTTAAGAGTGTGCAGTGCTTCCGCACAAGTGTGAACTCTCTCAAGGGGTTAACTCTCTGTGGTAGTATTCTGTGAAACACATTCTGTGAAGAGCTGAGTTATAGTCACAAATGAGACAAAAATTCCCACTAGCACCCCTATTGCCCAATGATCCCCACTAATACCCCTATTGCCCAGTGACTCCCACTAACACTCCTGATTCCCGTTAACACCACTATTGTCCAACAGTATTTTGGAGGATCTAGCCAATGCAGTGAAACAAGATAAAGAAATGTGGCATAAATTGGAAGGAAGAGACAGTACTGTCATTCTTTGCAAATGATATTAGAAAATCCAAGAAAATCAACTAAAACCTATTAAAACTTATAAAAGAGTTCAGAAGAATACAGAAAAACACAAAATCAATAATTTTCACTTATACTAACAGCAATCAGTTGGAAAACATAATAGAAAAAATATTCCACTCATAATAGGAATTTGAAAGGGAGAGAGATCACCCAAAAGAAAAATGGGCAAAGAATATTAATAAGCAATTAACAAGAATATGCAAATAGCCAATTAACATATGAACAGATGTTCAAACTCAATAATAATCAAAAAAATATAAATTAAAACAAGATGCCATTTTCCCCTTATGAGAACTGAAATGATTTAAAACGTGGTAATACCACATCTTGACATGAAATGTGGAGGGAAAAGATATTCATATGAGTAGTATTACTCAGAGTCCAGACAGAAAACAAAGATCACATTAAAATACGGTAATTTGAAGAGTGTTTAACAAAAGGATTATTAATATGGGTGAAGATAGGGTGGAGAGAACCTATAAAGGACGGTGCAGTCCCCAGGGCTACAAGCAGAGGGACAAAGCTGAGCAGACAGGCTCTATGACCAGGAACTGTGACACTGGGTCAAGGGAGGCAGCCACAGCTCATCAACCCTGCAGACAAAGCCAGGAGAAGCAAACCTCAACTGAACTCTCCTCTTTCCTTCTCATCTCCTGCCAGTATCTCTCATTAATCCAGCACTACCATAAGGCAGAAGCCAAGGGACCTTTACTCCCAGGTCAGCCTCCCAGAGCACAAAACAGGCAGGAGTTGGTACGGATGGAAAGGAGTATGGGGTGCACCTGGAGAAGCAACAGAAGATATCCAGTGTGACAGTGTTGGGGCAAGTATAAATTAGTAAAGCCAAATTGGATGATAATTTGGCAATAAGTGACAAATTTAAGTATTCACATATACCACAATATTTGCACAGTCATTTTAAAAAAGGAAAAAGTTTTGGTCAAGGCTTGCACCATCAAGCCATAGGGAATCCAGGGGCAGATCTGCCTTCAGAAATGCCTGGATCTGGGGAGTCAAACGTCATCAGGTTTTTTCTTTCTCCTTCCCAGAGCCTACCAGCACTGCTTCCTCATACTGGCTTCATTCTTCCAGGCCAGCTGTTCCCACAAGTTCAATCCATGGCTTCAGGTAATAGTAAACTTACGTTCTCCAAGATTCGTGGCTAAAGAGAAAAGAGGTTCCCGGGCGCTTCTATTAAAATTATTTCAGGAAATGCTGCTGATTGGGCATGCCTGGATCACATGGTCAACCGTGGACAAATAACACAGCAGGCCAGGGCAGCAGGGCATGGGGTTAGACCCTTTCTGACACACATGTCTACCCTGCAGCTACAGAGTGTGAGTATCTGATTACCCCCCACCACAATCACATTTGGGATAGAAAAAGCACAATTCCCCAAGAGAGAAATTTTTTTCTGAGCAGGAAAAGGTAAATAAACATTACATAAATGGTAACCTTAGGCAATACCTAACATCTCTGAGCCTCAGTCTCCTTATATATGAAATGAAAGAGATGGTCATATCTATATACCAGGGTTGTTATGGGATTAACCCTGTAGGTTAATCTTATTCTTATCTTTATTCTTATTCTTAGGCTTATTTTTTTTTTTTAACCTCCACCTCCCGGGTTCAAGCGATTCTCCTGCCTCAGCCTCCCGAGTAGCTGGGATTACAGGCATGCACCACCACGCCCGACTAATTTAGTATTTTTCGTAGAGATGGGTTTTCTCTTTGTTGATCAGGCTGGTCTCGAACTCCTGACCTCAGGAGATCCGCCCACCTTGGCCTCCCAAAGTGCTGGGATTACAAGCGTGAGCCACCGTGCCTGGCTATCATCTTATTATTCTTATCTTTCTATTTCATATTATTTTTAACATAATATGTATTATTTTAATCATGAATAAGAAAGATGTTTCCATGTGAGAAAAAAGGAGTTAACAGCATTAACTGAGGAAGAGTCATCAAGTAAGTTAATCATTTATGATTCAAAATTTGGATTGCCCTTATATTTGCTATTTACAAATTACTTACTATTAACAATTACTGCACTAAGTGTTTTACATACATTATCTAGTTTAATCCTTACAAATATTTCATACACAAATTCCAATTTTACTGACAAACCTGAAACTCAGAAAAGTAAACTAATGTACCTGAGAACATAAAGCCAACAATTAATGGAGCCGCTATGTAACGCCAGGTCTGCCCAAAGCAAGGAGGGATCTGCAAACTATAACCCACGTGCCAAATGCCAGCCACCCCTCATTTTTCCACGGCCTATGAGCTAAGAATGACTTTTACTGTTTTGTTTTTTGAGACCAGGTTTCACTCTGTCACCCAGGCTGGAGTGTAGTGGCGTGATCTCAGTTCACTGCAACTTCCACCCCCAGGTTCAAGTGATTCTCCTGCCTCAGTCTCCCGAGTAGCTGTGATTACAGGTGCCCACCACCATGCCTGGCTAATTTTTGTTTTTTTAGTGGAGATGGGATTTCACCATGTTGGCCAGGCTGGTCTCGAACTCCTGACCTCTAGTGATCCACCCACCTCGGCCTCCCAAAGTGCTGGAATTACAGGCGTGGGCCACTGGGCACCCAGCTGACTTTTATATTTTTTAGTTGTTGAAAAAATTTAGAAAAATACTTTGTGACACATGAATTATTTGAAATTCAAGTTTCAGTGTTCATAAATAGCATTTATTGGAACACAGTCATGCTTAGTTGTTTAAATATTTCTTATACCTGCTTTAATGCTGCAGTGGCAGAGTGAAGTAGTTGTGACAGAGATCATATGGACCACAATAACTAAAATATTTACTACCTGGTCTTTTGCAGAAAGTTTGCCAACACCTGGTCTAAATAAAAAAACACATCATCTTTCAAACACATCTCACTGTCTCTCCAGGTACTGCCTAAAAATTATACATTGGTTGCTACCGTTGAGAGATCTCTGGGAGCCCTACCAAGAGTATTTCAGTGCAAAAAAGATAAAAGAGGATGAACAAATTCAAGTTGTAAGAATGAAGAGAGTTCGATGATAATGTCTGCTCAGGACAAGGTAGAAGGAAACAGGGTTATTGATTCTTACGTGACATACGGACTGACCATTCAGTTACATGAAATGTTATCAAGTTGAATACCTGAACTCGATATCACACAACATTCACAAAACCTAATGAGTCAGGAAAACTTTTTTGAGAAAAGAAAGTTTAAAAGTAAACCCTACCTTATATTCTAAATTTATTCAATTCAAAAGCAACAAATAAAAGGGATAGAAGTAATGACTTATTCAAATTCTTATAATGGAAAAAAAGAAATTTGAATTGGTTTGTAAATTTCAGAAATAGTCTGCTTTTTCACTATATACAAAATATATGAACTTCCAGATTCAAAGTAATCCTAGAGGTTTTCTTAGTGCATTCCCTGTTTTATTATACCATTACTACCTTAAAACATCCTTGGAAATTATCTACTATTTTCTCAAAAATCTCTTTAAGACTGAATAATCACATGTGTTCACACAATCTTTTCTTATAACCTTAATACCTAAGCAATGTTTTTGATATAATCAAAATATTAAGAACAATTTTTCATCAGACAGACTAGTAGATTCATGACTTCCTTTTATTTTATTACTGATTTACTGTGTAGCTTAGATGTATATGGATTTTAGTAGGTTTAATTGACACGTAACAGTTGTACATATTTATGGGGTACATAGTAATGTTTTCATACAATTAGAGTGATCGATTTAGGGTAATTAACATATCTATCATCTCAAACATTTATTATTTCTTTGTGTTGGGAACATTCAATATTCTCTTTCCAGCTATTTGAAACTATGTACTACTGTTAACAATAGTTATTCTACAGTGGTATAGAATACTAGAACTTATTCCTTCTATCTAGCTATAATTTTGTATCCTTTAATACATTTCTCCCTATTCCTCCCTTTCCCCTCCCCTTCCAAACCACTAATATCCTTCATTCTACTTTTTACTTCTATGAGATCTGCTCTTCTTTTAACTTCTACGTATGTGTGAGGGCATGCAGTATTGAATGTTCTGTTTCTGGCTTATTTCACTTAACAAAATGTCCTCCAGTTCCATCTGTGTTTCCAAGAATGACAGGATTTTACTTTTTTATTGCTGAATAGTATTTCATTGTGTATATATAACACATTTTCTTTACCCATTCATGGACACCTAGGTTGATTCCATATCTTGGCTATTATAAATAGTGCTGCAATAAACATGGGGGTGCAGTCTCTTCAATATACTGATTTCCTTTCTTTTGAATAAATGCCCAGTAGCAGGATTGCTGAATCATATGGTACTTCTATTTGTGTTTTTTTGAGGAACTCCCATATTGTTCTCCATAGTAGCTTCCCTAGTTTACATTCCCACCAACAGTGTATAAGAGTCCCCATTCTCTGTATCCTCACCAGCATTTATTTTTTGTCTTTTTGATAATAGGCATCCAAACCATGGTGAGATAGCTTACTGTTGTTTTTATTTGCATGTCCCTGATTATTACTGTTGTTGAGCATCTTTTTATACCTTTGTTGTTCGTTTGTATTTCTCTTTTGAGAAATGTCTGTTCAGATCCTTTGCCCACTTTTTAATCAGATTTTTTTTTGCCTTTTTGTTATTGAGATGTTTGAATTCCTTGTATATTCTAGATATAAGTCTCCTGTCAGATGAACAGTTTGCAAATATTTTCTCCTATTCTGTAGGCTGTCTTTTCACTCTATTGGTTGTTTCCTTTGCTGTGCAAAAGCTATTTGGTTTGATATAATCCCATTTGTTTATTTTTGCTTTTGCTGTCTGTGCTTTTGAGGTCTCATTCATAATAAGTCTCTTCCCAAGCCAATGTTTCCCATATGTTTTTTTCTAGTAATTTTATAGTTTTGGGTGTTACATTTAGATCTTCGATCCATTTACAGTTGATTTTTGTATAGAGTGAGAGGTAGGGGTCTAGTTTCCTTCTTCTGTATATGGGTATCCAGTTTCCCTAGCATCATTATTAAAGAGATTGCTCTTTCCACAATAAGTGTTCTTGGCACCTTTGTCAAAAATCAGTTGACTGTAAATACGTGGATTAGTTTATGGGTTCTCTATTTTGTTCCATTGGTCTGTGTGTCTGTTATTATGCCAGTACCATACTGTTTTGGTTACTACAGCATTGTATTATACTTCAAAGTCTGGTAACGTGATGCCTTTAGCTTTGTTCTTGTTGCTTAAGATTGTTTTGGCTCTTTGGGATTTTCGTGTGTGTGTGTGTGGTTCTGCACACATTTTAGGTTTTATTTTTCTATGTCTGTGAAGAATGTCATTGGTATTTTGATAGGGATTGCATTGAATCTGCAGATTGCTTTGACTGGTATGGTCTTTTTAACAATATTTTTAATTCTTCTGATATGTAATCATGGGATGTCTTCCATTTGTTTATATCCTCTTTAATTTCTTTCACCCATGTTTTGTAGTTTTCCTTGTAGAGGTCTTTCACCTCCTTGGTTTAAATTTATTCCTAAGAATTTTATTTTATTTGTAGCTACTATAAGTAGGATTACTTTCTTGGTTTATTTTTCAGATTGTTCACTCTTGGCATATAGAAATGTTACTAATTTTTTATGTTGATTTTGCATCTGGCAACTTTATTGAATTTATCAGTTCAAAAATTACATGGTAGAATCTTTAGGTTTTTCTATATATAAGATCACATCATCTGCAAATAGGGACAATTTTACTTTCTCTTTTCCAAACTGGATGCCCTTTATTTCTTTCTCTTGCCTAATTGCTCAAGGTAGAACTGCAGTACTATATTGAATGAGAATGGTAGAGCAGGTATCTTTGTCTTAGTCCAGTTCTTAGAGAAAAAGCTTTCAGCTTTTTTTCATTCAGTAAGATGTTAGCTGCAGGTTTCTCATACATGGCATTTATTATGTTGAGGTAATTTATACTTAATTTACCAAGAGTTTTAATCATGAAGGGATGTTTAATTTTCTCAATGATTTTTCTTCAACATTTAAGACAATTATATAATTATATGGTCTTTTGACCTTCATTCTACTGATGTGATCCATGACATTTTATTGATTTGCCTGTGTTGCACTATCCTCGCATTCCTGGAATAAATTCCACTTGAGCATAGTGTGTTATCTTTTTTTTTTTTTTTTTTTTTTGAGACGGAGTCTTGCTCTAGGCAATGGCATGATCTCGGCTCACTGCAAGCTCCGCCTCCCAGGTTCACACCATTCTCCTGCCTCAGCCTCTGGAGTAGCTGAGACTACAAGCACCCACCACTACACCCGGCTAATTTTTTGTGTTTTTAGTAGAGACGGGATTTGTCCGTGTTAGCCAGGATGGTCTCAATCTCCTGACATCGTGATCCACCCGCCTCCGTCTCCCAAAGTACTGGGATTACAGGTGTGAGTCACCGTGCCCAGCCAGTGTGTTATCTTCTTGATGCATTGTTGGATTTGCTTTGCTAGTATTTTCTTGAGAATTTTTGCAACTGTGTTCATCAGGGATGTTATTAACCTGTAGTTCTCTCTCTCTCTCTCTGTCTCTCTCTGTTATGTCCATATCTGACTTTTGCATCAGGGTTATGCTGGCCTCACAGAATGAGTTATCAAGAAGAATTCCCTTTGCTTTAATTTTTTTGAATAGTTTGAAAGAATTGTTATTCATTTTTCTTTAAAGGTTTGATAGAATTCAGTAGCGAAGCCATTCAGTCCTGAACTTTTCTTTGTTGGGAGACTTTTTATTATTGATTCACTCTTGTTTTATGTTTTTAGTCTGTTCAGATTTTCTATTTCTTCTTGATTCAATCTTTTTAGGTTGATAAATTGTCCAGTAATTTATCTATTTTCTTTGTGTTTTCAAGTTTGTTGGCATATAGTTGTTCATAGTACTCTGTAGTGATTTTTTTTACTTATGTGGTATTCATTGTGATGTCTCCTTTTTCATTTATGCTTTTATTTATTTTGGTCTTCTCTCTTGTTTTTCTTAGTCTGTCAATTTTTTATCTTTTTCAAAAAAGCATTTTTGTTCATTGATTTTTTGTGTTTATTTTTAGTCTCAATTTCCTTTATTTGTGCTCTAATCTTTATTATTTCTTTCCATTTACTAACTTTGGATTTAGTTTATTTTTGCTTTTCTAGTTCCTTCAGATGCATCATTAGGTTGTTTTAAATATACCTAGTTTTTATGTTGGCATTTATTACTATGAACTTGCCTCTTAATACTGCTTTTCTAAACTTGTATAAAGTTAATAATTTTTTTAAATACTGCTTTTGCTGTGTCTCAAATATTTTGGTAAGTTATATTTCTATTTTCATTTGTTTCAAGAAATTTTGTAAATTTTATTCTTAGTTTGTTTCTTCACTTGTTGGTTATTCAAGAGTATGTTGTTTAATTGTCATGTATTTGTATATTTTCAAATGTTCTTCCTATTACTGATGTCTAGTATTATTCCATCATGGTTCAAATAAGAAACTTGATGTGATTTCACTTCTTAAAAAACTTTTGAGACTTGCTTTGTGTCCTAACATATGGTCAGTCCTGGAGAATGTCCCACATACTGATGAAAAAAATATATATATTCTGCATCAGTTGGGTGAAATGTTCTATAAATGTCTGTTAGGTCTATTGGGTCTGTGGTATGATTTAAATCCAGAGTTTCTATGTTGATTTTCTGTCTAGATGATCTGACCATTGTTGAGAGTGGGATGTTGAAGTCCCCAGGTATTATTGTGTTTCAGTCTATCTCTTTCTTTGAATCTAATAATATTTGCTCTATAGATCTGAGTACTCTGATGTTTTGTGCATATATATTTACAATTGTAATATTCTCTTGCTGAATTTATCAGTTTATTATCATATAATGTCCGTCTTTGACTGTGTAGCTTTTGACTTGGAGTCTGTTTTGTCTGATGTATGTATAGCTATTCCTGCTCATTTTTGGTTTCTAATTGCATGGAGTATCTTTTTCCATCCCTTCTCTTTTGGTGTATGTGTGTTTTTGCTGGTGAGGTGAGTTTTTTGCAGGCAGCATATAGTTGAGTCTTAGGTGTTTTTTTAATCCATTTAGCCAGTCTTATATTTTTTAAACAAGAAATTTAATCCATTTACATTCAAGGTTATACTTAAGATGTACATACATTTTATCTAAGCTTTAAGTTATTTATTTATGAATCTAAGATAACATGGAATTTTTTAAGAATTTGACTAGAAACTTTATAAATTCCTTTATGGTTTCTGACACATGTCAAGTAAGTACAAGGCATTCTCCTCATGATATCTGCTATATACTTAATGTTCGTGGCTCTCCCAAATTCATGTTAAAATTTAATCTCCATTGTGTAGTCTAAGAGGTGAGGTATTTTGAGGAGTGATTAAGGGTTTTGCCCTTATTAATGGTATTAATGCTATTATAAAAGAAGCTTCAGAGAGCTGCCTTTTTTTTCAATTCCTTCTACCATGTGAGGACACCGCATTTGTCCCTTCTAGAAGATGCAGCAACAAAGCACCATCTATGAAACAGAAAGCAAGCCCTCACCAGGCACCAAATATACCAGCCCCTTAATCTTGGGATTCCCAGCCTCCAAAAGTGTAAGAAATAAACTTCCATTACTTATAAATTTCCTAGTCTAAGATACGTTGTTTTAACACTAGGAACAAACTAAGACAGTATCACTGACTCTATTTCTCAAAGTTAAAAATATGAGGTCCCCCAAAAGAACCACAAGGAGTGAGTCACTGGGCTACAGGAAAAGGTATATTAGCCTGAAGACAGAATGTTAGCACTAAGCACCGCTTGTTAGCTTCATCATCTTGAGCAAGTTACTTAATATTTTAGCTTCTGCTTTCTCTATTATCTCAGCATTTGTGTATATCATGTGTATCAAAGCCTTCTGCAGATAGTGAAGTGTTATAAGAGATGTAAGTCTGTATATTGTCCTCAATAATTTTCCTTAGAGGCTCAAAGGAAACTGATTTAGAAACGCGATACATTGCATAGATAGAACCAGATCTTTTTTTAAATTTTTTATTTTTTATTATTATACTTTAAGTTCTAGGGTGCATGTGCACAATGTGCAGGTTTGTTACATATGTATACATGTGCCATGTTGGTGTACTGCACCCATCAACTCATCATTTACATTAGGTATATCGCCTAATTATATCCCTTCCCCCTCTCTCCACCCTACAACAAGCCCTGGTGTGTCATGTTCCCCACCTGTGTCCAACTGTTCTCATTGTTCAGTTCCCACTTATGAGTGAGAAAATGCGGTGTTTGGTTTTCTGTCCTTGCGATAGTTTGCTGAGAATGATGGTTTCCAGCTTCATCCATGTCCCTACAAAGGACATGAACTCATCCATTTTTATGGCTGCATAGCATTCCATGGTGTATATGTGCCACATTTTCTTAATCCAGTCTATCATTGATGGACATTTGGGTTGGTTCCTAGTTTTTTTCCAGCACCATTTGTTAAATAGAGAATTCTTTCCCCATTTCTTTGCTATTGTGAATAGTGCTGCAATAATCATATGTGTGCATGTATCTTTATAGCAGCATGATTTATAATCCTTTGGGTATATGCCCAGTAATGGAATGACTGGGTCAAATGGTATTTCTAGTTTTAGATCCTTGAGGAATCACCACACTGTCTTCCACAATGGTTGAACTAGTTTACAGTCTCACCAACAGTGTAAAAGTGTTCCTATTTCTCCACATCCTCTCCAGCACTTCTTGTTTCCAGACTTTTTAATGATCACCATTCTAACTGGTGTGAGATGGTATCTCATTGTGGTTTTGATTTGCATTTCTCTGATGGCCAGTGATGATGAGCATTTTTTCATGTGTCTGTTTGTTGCATAAATGTCTTCTTTTGCCAAGTGTCTGTTCATATCCTTTGCCCACTTTTTGATGGGGTTGTTTGATTTTTTTCTTGTAAATTTGTTTAAGTTCTTTGTAGATTCCGGATATTAGCCCTTTGTCAGATGGGTGGATTATAAGAATTTTCTCGCATTCTGTAGGTTTCCTGTTCACTCTGATGGTAGTTTCTTTTGCTGTGCAGAAGCTCTTTAGTTTAATTAGATCCCATTTCTCAATTTTGGCTTTTGTTGCCATTGCTTTTGGTGTTTTAGTCATGAAGTCCTTGCCCATGCCTATGTCCTGAATGGTATTGCCTACGTTTTCTTCTAGGGTTTTCATGGTTTAAGTCTAACATTTAAGTCTTTAATCCATCTTAAATTAATTTTTGTACAAGGTGTAAGGAAGGGATCCAGTTTCAACTTTCTACATATGGCTAGCCAGTTTTTCCAGCACCATTTGTTAAATAAGGAATTCTTTCCCCATTTCTTGTTTTTGTCAGGTTTGTGAAAGATCAGATGGTTGTAGATGTGTGGTGTTATTTCTGAGGGCTCTATTCTGTTCCGTTGGTCTGTATCTCTGTTTTGGTACCAGTACCATACTGTTTTGGTTACTGTAGCCTTGTAGTATAGTTTGAAGTCTGGTAGTGTGATGCCTCCAGCTTTGTTCTTTTTGCTTAGGATTGTCTTGGCAATGTGGGCTCTTTTTTGGTTCCATATGAACTTTAGAGTAGTTTTTTCCAATTCTGTGAAGAAAGTCATTGGTAGCTTGATGGGGATGGCATCGAATCTATAAATTATCTTGGGCAGTATGGCCATTTTCCCCGATATTGATTCTTCCTATCCATGAGCATGGTATGTTCTTCCATTTGTTTGTGTTCTCTTTTATTTCGTTGAGCAGTGGTTTGTAGTTCTCCTTGAAGAGGTCCTTCACATCCCCTGTAAGTTGGATTCCTAGGTATTTTAGTCTCTTTGAAGCAATTGTGAATGGGAGTTCACTCATGATTTGGCTCTCTGTTTGTCTGTTATTGGTATATAGGAATTCTTGTGAGTTTTGCACATTGATTTTGTATCCTGAGACTTTGCTGAAGTTGCTTATCAGCTTAAGGAGATTTGGGGCTGAGACCATGGGGTTTTTTGGATATACAGTCATGTCATCTGCAAACAGGGACAGTTTTACTTCCTCTTTTCCTACTTAAATACACTTTATTTCTTTCTTTTGCCTGATTGCGTTGGCCAGAACTTCCAACACTATGTTGAATAGGAGTGGCTAGAGAGGGCATCCTTGTCTTGTGCCAGTTTTCAAAGGGAATGCTTCCAGTTTTTGCCCATTCAGTATGATATTGAGAGCCAGATCATTTTTAAGCAAGTTTCCAATAACTACCTATGGTTAGAAAATTATGGTATATATGTCACATGTAGCATTACAAGTAAGAATTAAATAGGAAAATGTTCATGGGTTGAGGGAAATAGGGTACATATTGCTCTAACTCACTCATATTTTCTTTGTCTCATTGGGTTTGATAAAACTACTACTCTTGATTAGAGATTGCATATCACCTGGCAAGTTAACCTTTCTATACTACAGGATTTGAGTTCAAAAGCTGATGATAAAACCACCATGGGTCTAAAAACTCTTCTCAGTTTTACTGGGTAAGGCAGCTGAAGTTGCTATGCCTGTTAATTAACCCCTGAATCCCATCAAGGTATTTGAAGTATAAACTTAAGATGAAGACAGATAAAGTAAAGAATTTTGGAGCATGCATCTTCCTGCCCTATGCCCTGTTCCTATATTCGTTCAACAAAGAGCAGATTTCACAGCATTAGTCTAGATCCACTAAAAGGTGTAAAGTATGCACTTTGAAATCAAATAAAAACATAACACCTCAGACAATATTGTCAAATATACATTTTACACATGTCTGGTCTTACAGTATTTTCTTGTTCTCCTTGTAAGTGTGTATTTTTCATATAGGGAAAGGATAAACAGAATTCACTGTTGTCTTTTCTTATTTGGTTAAACATTGTAGTATTAGACCAATGATAAGATATCAACTACTGTTATTTAGAAATTATTTTAGTTATAGACAATGGTCTGTTTGTCTTTGTTGAAAATCAGCTCCAGGATCATCCTTCTTATATTTCCATTAACTATGAAATTAAATAGAGAAGGCAATTTTTAAAAAAAGAAATATTGCCTTTAGCCTGAAACTCTTAAGTGTTGAATTTCTGCCTGCAGTGAGTTTTTTCAATTAAATTACAAACCATGGGTAATAGAGATTTATAATAGGAGAGCTGATACAATCTTAACTATAGGGAAACCATCCAACACGCTCTATGCAGTATATGGATGGATTATTTGCATTAAATTATCTTTAGAAAATGCAAACAAAACAAAGAAAAATGTAAAGCTTGTCACATTATTAGCATAAAATTAAAGTCCTTGAATGCATAATTGTTCCATACCCAAAGCATTAATGGATTTTATCCTTAGAGTTCAAAGACCTCCTAATTAACATGCAAAATGGCCTCATTTTATAAGCAAAAATTTTCTTCCTACTCAGAAAAGAGACAGTTCTTTGCTGGAGGAAAATACTATGAAGTTTAGAAAACACTAGCTAATATTGATATAAAAGCCCACACATCATATTGCCAAAAACAATAACCACTAGAAGCTATTAGAATATTTATAGCTCTTCAGCCTATTATGAGTATAAATTCTATGATTTGCCAAATAATACCTAGCTTAGGAAGATTTAAGTTCATAAACTAAAAGAAAACACAGTCTTTCTCTGGAAATGTTTACCTATTTGAATAATAATTTTTTAAACTATTAAAAAGAAAGTAAATTTAATAGAAAGGGAAATTGTGGACCTACTGGTATAAATTTAAATTACATGACTTCAAATCTAATTTTACAAAGCAAGTACCCTCTAATTTACATTGCCCTAGTTGCAAAGATTTGTAACAGGAAAAAAAAGTTTAAATTGCACAATTTTTTAAAAAGTGTGCAAAAAAATGGATGATTCTCCAGAATTCTAATTTTCTCTTATATTTCTAAATAAATTTTAGAATACTATGTCCTTAGAAGTGATTTACTGGTTTTTCTTAAATTTATTTCCAATGTAGCTAGTACTAAATGACTGATTTTATTCTGAGTATTTATGTAGTTTTAAAGAATTTATGCTTTTTAGAGTTTGACACGTGTTACAAATCAAACTACAACCACCACAATGTCATGTTTTAGAAAATACAGTAATTTCTTTCAAACAAGAAATAATGTTCCTCCAAAAGAGATATGAGGTCTTAAAATATAGTGCAGTCCCAAAATGTCTCACTTATTTGAAAAATGGCACAGAAATCTATAGGACTCAATCTCCCATTGTAATAACAGGTTCACTGCCAAGATTAGGAATAACATTCCCCTAACATGTAATATTCATATGGCAAATATGAATATTAAGTAGTTAAGAATCTACTATGTGCCAGGGAGTGTGCTGGGCACTCATTATTGATTATCCCATTGGGGCCACATATTTATATTTCACAATATTTTTTATACACATTCATATTCACATTTGTATTTGCCAACTATAACCTGCTGTTAGAATGTTAGAATCCTTCATCAGAATGTTCAGCATACAGATATATGCCAAACATCTTAGAAGAAAGTTATTCTTTTAAAAAACTTTTCTAGGGTTAATAATGAAAGAAGAATTAACAATTTATTTTTTTTCAAGTCCTTACCATGTAATCAATACTAAGTAAGCAACTGAGAATGAATGAATGGTCAAATGACAGTATTAAACCATATTCAGGTAAAATTCCCATTCTACTCTAAATTAGCTAAAATCAGAAAAGTTTAAATTTACTTTAAAATTGAAGAAACATAGGTTACATATTTAAAACTACTTCAAATGTAAAAGTGGTTCTACTTATTAAAAGCTCTTGTCAATAGAAGATTCTGCTATTATCTCATTAAATAAGTAGGTACAGGCAAAAAAATGACGTTTATCATTTGTTTCAAAAAATCATGTTCTAAAAAAGACTATAAAATTTGTTCAACTCAGGAAAGGCCCAGTGACCCAGAATAATGGCTGAGATTTAAAGTGTTTTTCTACTTTTCCACAGGAAAAAAAAAAAAAAAAAAACCTAACCCTTTTGCTAACTCTGCAGACAATGGTTGAAATCAGCCCTGTGTAAAATGCTATAAAGAATGTGTTAAAAAAGTACATTCTTTGATTATTTGTTGTATTTTAAAGTCTTAAATGGGACATAGCAAATTATTTCATTTATAAAGCACTCTAGAATTTACCAAGCGTTTTCCTGCAAGCCCCTTTCTTTTATGGGTCTTAGTCTATCTCAAGGATGATGCTTTCTTGAGAAATTACTACCCACACTACGTGTGACAGTTATATTGTATTTCTGGCTAGTTAAACCATGTCTATAACATAGAATTCAATTCTAGATGCCACATTTTAAGAGGGACATTGACCAATTAGAATGTAATGAAAGGCAAATGTCCAGGTGAGTGGGAGAAGCTATAATTTTTGATAAATTATTCAAGAAACTTGGGAGGTGAAGAATAAGAAAAGACATAATAACTACTTTCAAATATTTGAAGAGCTGTCATAGAGAGAAGAGTATACTAATTCTGTGTTGCTCCAGAGGCCAGAACTAGAATTAAAAAGCCATAGGTTAAGAAATGTAGATTTTGATTAAATGCAAGAAATAACTTTCTGTCTACTGTGCTGTGCAGTAACAACAGCTGCTCACAAGGGTGACACTAATCTCTGGAGTTTTTCAAGCAGGAGGTGGATGGCTATCACAGTTACAATTTTTAACAATTACTGCACTGGTTGGAAAGTTGAACCAAAAATCTCTAAGCTTCTTCCCAAGTTTCAAATTCTATTTGTCTATATAAAATGAAATGCATAAATGTAGCTCAAAATGAGATTTTTATTGTATGCTCATTTATCTGACAGCAAAATATTTTAATTAGAATTTTAAAAAATAAATATAAGATTTTGTGATACATATATAATGCGATACATATATAATATAATACACATATAATGCTTACTCCCTAACACAAAATCATCTGATCATTTGAAACTCCCAATATGTGTGAAACAAGAAGTATAGCAAATTTCAGGCATCAGGTACTCTATGTTCTATTCATACATAAATAATTGCAATGTTAAGAAAAGAGATTTTATTTGTGAAGAAACTCTGGAATTCACTGTGAGTATAAATGTAAGGATAATTTTACAATTCAAGAATAAAGGAAATTGGCCAGGCACAGTGGCTCATGCCTGTAATCCCAGCACTTTGGGAGGCCGAGGCAGGTGGATCACTTGAGGTCAGGAGTTCAAGACCATCCTGACCAACATGGAGAAACCCTGTCTCTACTAAAAACACAAAAATTAGCCAGGTGTGGTGGCACGTGCCTATAGTTCCAACTACTCGGGAGGCTGAGGCATGAGAATCACTTGAACCCAGAAGGTGGAGGTTGCAGTGAGCCGAGATCACACCATGGCACTCCAGCCTGGGTGACAGAGGGAGATTCTGTTGCAAAAAAAAGAAAGAAAGAAGGAAGGAAATCATCTCTCCTCTCTAAAGTACCCGAACAGAATGGAGCAGATATTTTCCCTAAAAGGCTGTAACTATTGGACAACAATTGTTCATTGGTTCCTTGAGTTCTCTTTGCATTATTTACAGGACTAAAGAGCTAATTGTCTCCCGAGTATAGTTTTATAGACCTATGTCCTAGTTGTGGTTTTGCTATCAGATATATGAGTGGCCTTGGGTAAGTTAACTTACCTCAGTAGCCCCACTTTTTAAAAAAAGCAGATTAGATGATCTTTTTAGTTCTTTCTGGTTCTCAGGTCTGTGGATTCTACATATACAATACGCCACTTATGCAGTCAAGCACTGTCAACCTTCAGGAGCAAACCATAAACTTAAAACCAATTTCTAAAACCTGTAATTGTACCAAGGGAAATTTGTGTGATCAGTTGTTGCACTGACTGAAAGAAGATCCACTCTCATTAATGATGATGACTATAAAAGCTAACCCCTGCTACCATAAAATAAAACCATAAAATTTGGAAGAAGTGGCAAGAAAGGGAAAGAGAAGACAGCAAAGAAGAAAAAAGACAAAAAAGAGGGAAGAGGAACGAAATCAGTAAGCAGCCAGTCTCTACAATGGCAGAGATTAAAAGAAGCATCAAGAATGGCAAGTAGGGAAAAGCAGAGATAGAAATGAAACAGAGGTAGCAAAAGGAAGAGTGTCAAACACTTTCTGGAAGCTGAAGGCAATGGGGCCATTCACAAAATGTGGAAGGTGAGGTTCTTCTCCCTCAATAGAACTGGAGAGCTTCCTGATATCAAAACAGGATGGAATTGGGGCTATTAGTGCCAACCCCCAGGTGCATTGCACTTAGTAAATTCAATCTACTCTGTTTATCAGATGACTGCAAAATATGGAAGCTGAGGTTCTTCTACTTCAATAGAACTGCAGAGAGCTCCTTCATATCACAACAGGGTGTAATTAAAGCTGTTAGTGCCAACCCCCGTTGCACTGTACTTAGCATATTCAGTCTACTTTGAATATACTGATTTGGTTTGGCTCTGTGTCCCCAACCAAATCTCATGTGGAATTGTAATCCCAGTGTTGGAGTAGGGGCCTGGTGTGAGGTGACTGAACCATGGAGGGCAGACTCCCTGCTTGCTGTTCTTGTGATAGTGAATAAATTCTCATGAGATCTAGTTGCTATAAAGAGCACAGCACTTCCTCTCTTTCTCTCTCTCTCTCTCTCCCTCTCTCTCTCTCTCTCTCTCTCTCTCTCTGTCTCTGTCTCTGTCTCTCATGCCGGCCATGTAAGACATGCCTGCTTCCTCTTCACCTTCCACTATGATTGTAAGTTTCCTGAGGCCTCCCCAGAAGCAGAAGCCTATGTAGCCCACACAACTCAGAGCTGATTAAACCTCTTTTCTCTGTAAATTACCCAGTCTCAGGTAGTTCTTTATAGCAGTGTGAGAACAGACTAATGCACATGACTAAAACATTTTAAAATATTTAATCTCCGAAATGTTTCCAAAAAGGCCTTGCTAATTAAGGAACTGACCTTTGGATCGTGGGGAACTTCATTCATTCAAAGTTAACTGAGATGCTCCCTTGCACATGGAGTTGGTTTATGAATATAGATACATAGATGATTTATAAATAGATCTAAATAACTTCATACTTGAGGACCTAGAACAAAGCTCTAACTGTAAAGAAATCAAATGTTTTCTGCCCTTCTCTCTATTCTCTTTCTACTTGGGTTTCTTGGGAATTCACACTCTTGTGGCCTGATAATGTAAATCCAGCAGTGGGCCTAAAGAAAACCAAGAAATGACCAGATATTAAATTCACCGCAGATTTTTCTCCTTTTTCCCCCACCCTGTGTGTTATTTTCATAGGAATCTGTGTCTTCAGGAGAAATAAGAGCAAGAACTTTAGTGCCATTCTAAGTATACTATCTTAACACCATGGAAATTATGAATAATTATTAGTAATAATTCTAGGAAACAGACTATAATAACAAAAAAGCATACCAAATTGTCTTATACTTTATTAGAAACATAGGAACACAAACTGAGAATGTGCTAAGGTGATAGTTTGTTACAAATAGTCAAAGAAATATTTATTTAATATGATACGGGATGGTATTTTAAAATATTAACTTATTTGTCTTTTCCCCTTGCATTTTGTTTGTATCTTTTTCTCAGCCCAAATCACAAGGTCATCTCGCCTTCACCGCAAGAAAGAAGAGTTGTTAAAGCCGGACACAGGTAAAGAAAAATTAAATTCTTGGATATTATATTTCAAAAGCTTACTTTAAGAAAATCTAGGTTTCTAAGAACTGTAGGCAAAAAGTTTAAGCCATAAATAATAGATTTGGAATGACTCAGCGTCAGTCACATTTTATACTCTGTTACTTATAGTAGGTTCCAAATTTCATACATGTACATCAGGAATAGATTTGATGACATGTGATAGAAAACTTAAAATGTGGCTGAAAGCCACAGAGTTATATTCTTTCACATAAAAAAAACATTTAGAGGGTAATTCCTATTGTCTGCTCCACTTTCACCCTCAAGCTCACCTCATCATCCCAGACTGCCTTTAGAATATCTGGGACCGTGTCCACATGCCAGGGGGAGGAAGGAGGAGGGCAAAAGAGACAGCACCCAGTGAGCCAGCACCTTCAAGAAGCCTTCCTGGAAGCCACATTCAGGACCCAGAATTTGGCCTTATGGCCCTGCCTAGTTTAAAGGAAATCTAAAAAATATGGATTTTATTCTAAATGGCACTGTGCCTAGGTAGAAATTGGGGCTCATTACTATAAAGGAAGGTTAAAATGGAAACTATGTAAATACCTAGTGATCTCTACCATCACTAGCTTTTCTCCCACTAGAGAACATAATTTTCTCTGGGTTGTGGTTTAAGAGCCTTTAGAGGAATTGTTTTGAGAGGGTGAGACAGTAGAGATTGAAGATAAGGGGAACCAAACTGAAAGGACCAGGTGGACAAAGGCAAAGGTGATATTCATAGACCACCTAGAGTGAGCCCCAGGGAACGATCTGGGAACAGAGTCAGTGCCCTGCCACTACCCAGGTTCCATTCAAGTGAGCACCTTATCTCACTGTGCAGAAGATCTTCGTTAATCATCCTGACCACTAGTTTCCGGAAAGGGACCCCCAAAAGCGCAGTGGCCTATAACTGCACCAGAAGTATTATAATATGTTCTGCTATGCTCTGAGACTTGGCATGGCCTGCATAGGCAATCCCCCTTACAATGGCTCTGGACATTCAGAAGACCACTGAAACAGAAATTATTACTTATTACACCAACCATCAAGATGCATCCTGATTGTATAAAAAAGCACCAGCACACTTCGCACCAGCACACTTCACACCAGCACAGGACTAGCTCAAGATTGCTCAGAACCAAAACTGGTGAAAAATATCCTCTTTATAGATGTAATCCTGCCAGCATTGGTTCCTAAAATATTTTATTCCGAGCTAATTACTTATTTCAGACTATTTAAGGAAAACTACAGATAACCAAACATAAACCTTGATGTAATATCCCACCCACTAGAGTGATTAAAATGAAAAAGAATAGCAATACGTGTTTTTGGTGAAGGAATGGAACATAGGTAGGTTGGTGCAAAAGTGATCACGGTTTTTGACTGGGCGCAGTGGCTCACGTCTCTAATCTCAGCACTTTGGGAAGCTGAAGCAGGCAGATCACCTGAGGTCAGGAGCTCAAGACCAGCCTGGCCAACATGGCGAAACTCCGTCTCCACTAAAAATACAAACATTAGCCGGATCTGGTGGTGGGCACCTGTAATCCCAGCTACTCAGAAGGCTGAGGCAGGAGAATCGCTTGAACCCAGGAGGCAGAGGTTGCAGTGAGCTGAGACCGTGCCATTGCACTCCAGCCTGGGTGACAAGAGCGAAACTCCATCTCAAAAATAAAATAAAATAAAATAAAAATAAACACAGTTTTTGCTTTCAAAGTAATGGCTAAAACCACAATTACTTTTGCACCAACCTAATACATTGCCAATGGAAGCATAAAATGGTGCAACCACTTTGGAAACAATTTGGCTATTTCTTATAAAATTAAACAGACATATCATAGAAATTCCACTCCTAGATATTTACCAAAAGATGTGAAAATGTGTATCTATAAAAAGACTTATACCTAAATATTTATGCAGCTTTATTAATAATATCCATCGATAAGTGAATGGCTAAACAAATTTATACGGTGGACTACTGGCCACCAATAAAAGGGAACAAAGCACCGATACACAACATGATGTAGATGAAATCACAGACAGTGAAAGAAGCTGGACACAGAAGAGTACACATTATTCAATAACACCTTTATTCTAGAACAGGCAAAGCTAATCTACAGTGATAGAAATCAGAACAGTGATTACCTAAGGAGAGGAAGGGAGGAGACTGACTGCAATGGGGCTGAGGGAAATTTCTGGGGAGGTGGAAAGGTTCTGGGGAGGTGGAAAGGTTCTGGGGAGGTGGAAAGGTGGAAAGGTGGAAAGGTTGTACGTGTAGATTGGTTTTCTCTCTGGCCAAACCCAGCAGCTGGAGTCACCCCAAGAGCAGTGACAGGGGAATTCCTTCAAGGGACTATCCCAAACCTTCCTGAGATTGGGCTGGCTTGGGTTTCAGAGAAGGAAGCACTAAATTCCAGGGTGACCAATCTGAAGCATGTATTAGGGGAACTTACAAGTTACACAGGAGGAAGCTCAACAGGTCTGTCTGAGCGACAGTGAGGGGAGATGTTCTTCCTGGGTGTGTCTGCAATGAGGGGTTCGGTTATGGAGTTTATGTGAGGGCTTAAAGAATTTTTCTGAGCCGCCTTCTACATGTATAGTAATATGATCAATCTCTGTGTTTCCAGGAACAACCTAAACAGCTTTATCAGTAGCTGGGAATGTTCAACGTCCTAGCTTGGATTTAAGGACGCAGGAAAAACAGGTAGCTGGCCAGGTCACAGAGTGGTCAAGGCACTCTGTTTTTCTTGGCCAGGACACAGGAAGAAGGCAGAGAGGATGTTGGCGGACCCAACAATTGAAGTAGTGGTTGATGATTACAGATGTGTGCATGAGTCAAAAGGCATCAAATTGTAACCTTAAAATGAGTGAATTTTATTTTTATAGTCCTTTATTAAAAAAAAAAAGAACTGTTCATCAAAAGACACAAGGAAAAGGCAAACCACAGAGTGAGAGAAGCTAATTGCATTACATATATCCAACAAAGGGCTCATATCCAGAATGCATAATGTACACCCAATAAGAAAACAACAGACTGCCCAGTAGAATAATGAATGAAGGATTTGAATATACAATTCACAAAAGAGGATCTCCAAATGGCTAACATATACTAGAATGTGCTCAATATTATTAATATCCAGCATCACTAGATACACACTCTAATGACTAAAATTGAAAAGACAGTCAGTACCAAGTATTGGCAGGAGTGTAAATTGCCCCAACCACTTGGGAGCACAGTTTAGCATCATCCAGTAAAGTTGAAGATATGCAAACATTAAAACCTTGTACTCACACTGCTAGTTATATACTCAACAATTATGTGTATTTACATGTACCAGGAGATAGCTACAACAATATTTATTGTACCACCATTTGTGATAGCAAAAAATTTAAATATTTAGATAAATAACAACCTATATTAGACTCAATAAATAAATTGTGCTATATAAACACGATGGAATACCATACAACAATGAAAATGAATGCCTTATAGCTATATACAATAAAATAGATGAATTTCACAAATGTAAGACTGAGCAGAAATGATCAGACTTTATTATAAAGAGTTTTAAAAAGCTAAAAAACTAAATTATACTGTCAGCTTACTTAGGTAGTAAAAGAAAAAAAGAACAACAAGGAAATGATTGCCATAAACATCCAAATAGTGGTCAGTTCAGGGGGTTGAGACTGGGAAGTGTAAAGATGCTAGCAAAGTTCTATTTCTTGAACAGGTGGTATTTATACAGATTTTACTTCATAATACTTTCTTTAGCTGTACAATTATATCTTATTCATTTATGTATGAGTGTTATATTTCACAACACGAACAATTTTTTAAAGAGGCATGGGAGGTGATGACATAATAACATAATAGATATCAGTTCAATGAACAAAGTGGGAATCAAAGAGAGAACGCTATTTATAAGAGGAAATATTTCAGCATTTGTATTATTGAAGATTAAAAATGTAAGAGAAAATTAATGTTATGAAATCTCACAGAAGACAGAGGATGGAATCAAGTGTATAGGCAAGTGGTCTTATCTTACAAAAGACAACCATTCTGTCTCCAGATTAGGAAGGAGAAGGGAATAATAATACAAAGAATATTTGAACGAGAGGAAGTATATGGAAGGTCATACTGGGTGATCTCTGGCAGTTAGAATGTTATTGATGGAGATTTTGAAGACTTAACTTACATTTGTGATCATAGGTTTTGTTTTGTTTTGTTTTGTTTGAAGTTTCAATGTACATTCATATATACACAAACCAGTGTCTTTCCAGAATCCAGAAGAGGAGTTTAACTTTCTCTAGTAACACTATTTGTTTTCATTTCACATTACTCAATATTTACTGTGCCTCCAATAAGTAAGGTCCTACCCTCAAAAACTTCCGATCCAGTAATGGGAAGAACAAAGTACATTTAAAATGATAACATACCGTATATACTAAGAAAAGGAAAGGAAGGAGAGAGAGAGGAAAAGGGAATAATTAATGTCAATTTAGTTCCTACTATGTGTCAGACACCGTGCTAGAGGCATTTGTGCATTATTTAATGTAATGACAAGTCTAAGAGATAAGAAAGGGGTGTTATTCTGATTGATTGTACATATGTCAAAACTGAAGCTTGCTACAGGAATTCAGATCAGAGAACAATTATTGATCCCAAAATAGGGATCGAGCAGTTTATATAGGAAACAGCTCTGGAAATATAGAAAAGATGTCAACAGACAGTTTGTAGAAGAATGGACAAGAAAAAAATAATATTTCAAGAAGAAGGACAAATTTGATTATATGCAGAGGAAAGAAAAATAAGCAATATTTATACAGTTTGACTGAGGCAAAAAAAGGTACATAGAGAATGAGTGGAAAATAAACCCAGAAAATAATGATGTGGGGTCAAATTGAGAAGGCATTTGAAGATACCAGAGTGAAGAGTTTACAACTAATTCAGTAGGAAACGGGAGTGATACTATTACTTGAGGAAGATTTATCTAGTCCACGTCTGCCATCCCTAATTCACAATTCCAAAATCCAAAAAGTTCTAAAAAACAAAACATATTAAGGTTTTTTTCTGAAAGCTTAAAAAGTCAGTCTAATCTGAATTCATTTAGCATCCAAGTTTAACCTGAATCAAAGTGAGAATATTTATACTCTTTATTTATCTTAATGTGAATATTCACGTGTTTCACTGAAGAAGTAACTGTGTTTGATTACAGGATGTTGCCCGAGCCCCACTGGGTAGATTTTTTAAAAATATATGGTACAACCATATTACCTTTCTAAAACTGCAAAAATTAAAAAGAAAAATCTTCATTCTAAAAACAGATTTAATACCAACAGTTTTAGATGAGGGATTATCAACTGTAACAATGTATAGAATGGAATAAGTGGAAGAACAGAGGTGAGAAGGCCAGTTTGGTGACCTCCAATAGTCCTGGTCACTTACATACAGTGGTGGCCATGAGAATGGAAAAGATGGGTGAATATAAGAATCACTAGACACTATACTTGGAAGCTAACTGGATGTAAGGGAGTAAGGAAGAAGTCAAAGGAAAATCCAAGATTAATCCTGGAAGCCTAGTAGTAATTTCAACAGTCAACAATAACAAAAATGAGATCATTGCTGGATTTACTTTAATCATAACGGATTTAAGGTGTTGGAAGGACATCTAGGTTGTAATGTGAGGCAGAGAGTTAGAAATGAGTGTTTAGAGGTCAGGTGAGAGGTCAGGACCTGAGGTGTAAATTTAAGACTCAACTACATAGAGGGGAACAATGAAAGTTATGAAAATGTACGGAATTCTCAAAGAATCAAGAAATTCATGCATGGAATTTTGGTAAATCGCGAGCACTTTACAGCATAGTTCTCCTGGCTGCATGAAAGATCTATTGCTAAAGATTAACAAATGCTAACCATGCCTTAGTGATGGAGGGGCAGCGTTATCAGAAGCACCAGAAATGCACCAGGTGAAGGCTCACACAGATAAAAGTGCAATTCCTGAATTTCTTCCTTATAACTACTTCAGGGTGTCTTGCCAACAGTGAACTCAGCAAACACAAGTTTACATCTTTGGAGAGATATCCCATTGCAGATGAGCTCACTTTTTAAAAAAAATCGAAATATATCCTTCAATCAACATTTGTTATACTCCTAGGCTAGCAGAAATGTAGTTTTTTGTGGAATTTGTTATCATGGTTAGTTGTGACTCAACAGGAGTCACTGAAGCCAAAGTAAACTATAGTTTGTCAAGTTGTTAACTTATTTTGTAAAAGGTATCTGTTTTACCGATGCTACTACAAATTCATATCAGTATTTAATGTTTTATAGCAATGAAACCATGGTAGGGAAGAGATGGCAATGAGTTAAGCAGATATGAACTGAAAGCCACATTCCTCACCTCTAAAAGCAAAGCAACTGACGGGGTATTTCTTGAGAGGTGTGATAGTTAATTTTATGTGGCAATTCGAATAGGCCCGGTTCTTGGTCAAACATTATTCTGTTTCTGTGAGGGTATTTTGGATGAGATTTACATTTAAATTGGTGAAATCTGAGTAAAACAGATTGACCTCTATAATGTGATCGGGTCTCTTCCAATCAGTGGAAAGCCTGAATCAAATTAAAGGCTGACCCCACCCTCCAACTCCACCCCCAAGCAAAAGGGAATTCTGCCAGCAGACTATCTTCAGACATCAACTGCAACATTAGCTCTTCCCTGGGTATCCATCTTCAGAGTCTTCAAACTTGAACTGCAACACGGGCTGTTTCTGAGTCTGCAGACTTGCTAGCCTCCACAAATGCATGAGCCAATTATTTGAAATAAATCTCTCTCTCCCTTTCTGTCATACACACACACACACACACACACACACACACACACACACTGGTACTGTTTCTCTGGAGAACCCTTACTAATACAAAAGGGATGGAAGGAATAAAGCAACATAACCAAGTGATCTGAAGAAATTGAAACCTATGATCCAGGTTACTTAGAAAAAAGCAATCTTCTCAAAAACAAAATGGTGGAAAGCAAACTGATTGAGATATTAAATTAGTTGAAATCATTAACTTATCAAACATGAAGATTCCATTCCCCAACTTTTTTCACTTCTTGGTAATTTTTATGCATCATTGGCAATTTTGCAAATTTTAGGTATTTCTGTCTGTTTTTCATAGTATGGAGATTGCTCCTACTTTGAGTCTTTTAATTCCAAATTCATTTTCTTGCCCTACACATTTTATAATAGTGAATACTTTAAAACTTTTTTTATTGCCCATAGTTAGACTTTTGTGCATCAACTAACAAACAAATTAAGCTACTTTGTGAAGGTTCCAAAATTTCAACAGCATCTTCATCTTACATAGTTGTATTTGTACTATTATTTGAATGGTATGTGTTCTCTTTCGTATAAAAATAAGTGAAAAACAACAAATTGAAGGATCAAAAATAGTGCTAACAAGAAAAGTTCTCATAAAGTTAGCATAATTGAGATAAGATGGAGATCAGTTGTCATGCTAAGAAAGGTGGATGTACAACTTCTATCATACAACAATCATTAATCTTTACTCACTTGAGTGTTCAATCATGAGGCAAAGAACAAAATTTAAAATATGTAAGAATGCTAAAGCAATATGATCAATATTGTTTGACTGATAGACAAAGGATAATTATGAATTTTATATATTTTTAGCTTTCTAGGACTGGAATGTCCTTTACAATATGTATGTCTATTTTCAACTTTTCACATTCAATCTCCTCATATCTATTTATGAACATATAATCATAGGATAATGCTTCTCAAACTTTAATATGCACACAAACCACCTGGGAATCTTATTAAATTGTAGATTCAAATTTAGTGGGTCTGGGATAGTGCATGGGATTCTGCATTTCTAACAATAGATGATGCTGGTCCATTAGCTGCAGCTTGAGTAGCAAGGTTACAGGAGACTCAAAAGTGCAAACATTGCAAAATTACTTAGTCCGTGATTCACCAAAATTACCAGTAGGAGGAAAAAACAGTGACTGATACTCCCCAATTCTACCAGTTGATTTTAAACCAAATTGTCTTCAACTTTGCTCATCTTCCAGTGGTTAGTCCCTTTTCATTCAGGTGTTGGTTCAAATGCCATCTCCTTGGAGATTTCTCTAACCACTCTACTTATAATAGCCTACCCTTCAGCATCTACCTTACAATTTTGTCTGTGGCTAAGCCAAATTTTAGGATTGAGATATTATTGTTAATTACAAAGATTTAAGAATTATCTTTAATATTTTTATTTACTAAAAATATTGTAATAATTGGCACTTTTAAGCCAAGCTTACTTTTATTGGGGGAAGAAATACAGAAATATATCTTAAAGTCATTGTATAGCTTAATGAATTATTATAACCAAAATGTCTGATAAACCAGCACCCTGGTCAGGAAACAGGAGGTCGCCATCTCCCAAAAAATATCCTTGCATGCCTCTCTCCAGTCACAACCCCTTCCATGCCCCGATTTGTAACTGCCATCCTAACTTTTATTATAACAACTTCCTTGCTCATCTTTTAGTTTCACCACTTAAGTATGTGTCCCTCATAATTAAGCATCGTTTTGCCTACTTTTGAACGTTTGGAATCAGATGGTATATATTCTTTCGTGTTTACTTCACTTGGTTCAATGTTGATTTTTTAAAGATGGATCCATGTTGCCCTATGAGGCTGTAATTCGCTCATTTAGTTTGCTATATAGTATTCCATTGTATAAATATACCACAATTTACTTGTCCATTTTATGCTGATAAGTTCTTGGGTTGTTTCATTTGGGCTATTAAAAATAATGTCACGAACATGTTTGTACATGTAACTTCCTACACATATGTACACATTTTTGTTAGGTATGTACCTGGAAGTAGAATTGCTGGGTTATAAGGTATAGAATCTTGAGTTTTTATGGATAATATCCAACTGTTTGTTCAAAACAGTTGGGTCAAAATATGTACTCCCACAAATGGTATATCAGCATTGGCATTGCTCCACTTCTTTGCCAACTCTTGCTATTATCCATCTTTTAAAATATATATATATATATATTTTAAAATTTTTATTTCTGTACTTCAGTGGATGCAAATATTCGTCTTTTAAATTTTAATTGTTCTAGTGGGTGACTAGTGGTATCTTACTATAGTTTTATCTCTGCATTTCCCTTGATTACTAATAAAGTTGAGCACCTTTACATATGTTTTTTGGCTATTTGGATATTGTCACTTGTGAAACACTTGTTCAAAATTCTTGTGCCCATTTTTCTATTAGGTTGCTATTTCTTATTAATGTTCTAAATATTTGAACAATAGCAATTAAATGTGTTCAAATAACTTCTCCCATTCTGAGTTTTGTTTTTCTGTTATCTTTAATGATATCTTTTGATGAGCAGTTGTTCCTAGTTTTGATGTAGTACAATCTATCAGTCTTTTCTGTACGGATTATTGCTTTGTGTCCTGTTTAAGACTAGGATCCAAAAGTCAAGAAAATGTTCTATATTCACACAGGACTGGAATCCATCTGAAATTAATCTAGAGTATATGAAATAGGAGTAAAATTTAGTTGTGCCAGGACCATGTGTTGAAAAGACTGTTCTTGCCGAGTGTGATTCCTATAACATCCCCATTTAACTCACCTTTTGGGCTTGTCCAGAATCAAGTTGGTCTTAGAGGGTAACTGCAGATTATCAAATTTAAATGGCTGGTGGCTCTAATTACAGCTGTTCTTCCAAATATAGTCTTATACTGAAGCAAATCAACATACCTCTGGGTACTTGATATCTAGCTCTTGATTTGGCAAATACTTTTTACTCTATATTAATTTGCAAAGGCCACAAGAAGTAACCACAACCACGAACTTCCACTTTAGGACTGTATCTTACTTTAGGACTCTCTCACCCTTTCTGTGTCATAAACCAGTATTCAAGGACTTCATTCATTTTAACATCTCACCAAACTTGCTGATTGAACCTGGTGAAAAGAATGTAGCAAAAACCGGCCGGGCGCGGTGGCTCAAGCCTGTAATCCCAGCACTTTGGGAGGCCGAGACGGGCGGATCACGAGGTCAGGAGATCGAGACCATCCTGGCTAACACGGTGAAACCCCGTCTCTACTAAAAATACAAAAAACTAGCCGGGCGAGGTGGCGGGCGCCTGTAGTCCCAGTTACTTGGGAGGCTGAGGCAGGAGAATGGCGGGAACCCGGGAGGCGGAGCTTGCAGTGAGCTGAGATCCGGCCACTGCACTCCAGCCCGGGCGGCAGAGCGAGACTCCGTCTCGAAAAAAAAAAAAAAAAAAAAAAAAGAATGTAGCAAAAACCCTAAATGCCTTAGAAGACACTTATCAGAGGGAGGGAGATAAAACCCATGAAAATGTAGAAGCCAATTACCTTAGTGAAGTTTTTAAGGGTCTAGTGTTTTAAGGTATATCCCAGAATATTCCAATGTGAAAGGGTACTTACTTTACCTTGTACTCCTACCATTAAGGTATGATGTTTCCTAGGTATCTTTGGATTTTGGTGGCAATATATCTCATATTTGAATGTATACTCTGACCTATTTAGTGATTAATTCTGGGAGTTGCCTGTTTTGAGTGGGGCCCAGAGCAAAATAATAGGCTACAGATCCAGACTATAATGAAGCTGCCCTGCTACTTGGGCTTTATGACCCTTAAGATCCAATGGTGCTCAATATAGTTATGGCCTATAATGATGCTATATTAGAGAACTCACAAGCCCAACAGAGCCTTAAGATTTTAATCAAAGCCATTCCCTCTTCTGCAATAATTATCCTTCTTTTTTTTTTTTTTTTTTTTTTTTTTTGGAGATGGAGTCTCACTCTGTTGCCCAGGCTGGAGTACAGTGGTGTGATCTCAGCTCACTGCAAGCTCCACCTCCCAGGTTCAGGCCATTCTCCTGCCTCAGTCTCCCAAGTAGCTGGGACTACAGGCATCCACCACCACACCCAGCTAATTTTTCGTATTTGTAGTAGAGACGGGGTTTCACCGTGTCTACTAAAGCCAGGATGGTCTCGATCTCCTGACCTCGTGATCTACCCACCTCGGCCTCCCAAAGTGCTGGGATTACAGGCGTGAGCCACCACGCCAGCCCCTTCTTTCAAAAAAGAGCTCCTAGCTTGGTACTGGGTCTTAGATAAAATTGAACAATTGACCATGAGACATCAGTTGAACATGGAGCTACATATCACGAACTGGGAATTACTTCATTCATGAAATTGTGAAGTTGGGCATGTGCAGATGGAGTAATATATATAAGATCAGGCACAAGTGGGTCCCAAAGGTACAAGTAAACTGCATGATCAAGTGGCTCAGTTATCTATAGTAGCTACTCTTCTGCACAGCTTCCTCTTTCTCAGTCCACACTGAGGATCTTATGGGGAGTTCCGATAACTTGATAACCAAGGAAGACAGATTTCAGGCCTGATTTATGGGTGGTTCTTCACAATATTCTTCACTTCAGCAATTTCGACTCCAATCTGGAGTGTCTCCGAAAGATAGAAGTCAAGAGAAATTTACTCAGTGGGTAGAACTTGGAGCAGTAATTCTGGTTGTGTACCTTCTCTAGGTAAAGAGATACCCCGAGGTATTTTTATAGTATTTCATGAGCAGCAGCTAACAGGTTGATCAGAAGGTCACAGACTTTGAAGAACAAAATAAAAGGACTAATGAAAAAGAGACATGGGGCAGAGGTATATGAATGGAGTTCTCAGGCTGAGCACAAAATGTGAGGATATTTGTGTCCCATGTGATGTTTATCAAAGGGAAACCACTGCAGAGAAGACCTCCATCCATCAAATAGATGAGTTGAATCCTCCTGTGCATGTTAGTCAGCCTCTTTCCCTAGCACCCCAGTGCTTGCTTAGTGGGCTCAGGTACAAATTAAATACAGCAGCAGGGAAGGAGGTTATTCATGGGTTCAACAACATGAAATTTCCCTCACCAAAGGTAATCTTGCTAACCTGCTGAGTACCTAACCTGCTAAAAACAAAGACCCATAGTGAGCCACCAAAAAGGCCTCCCCTCCTAAAAAACACCAGCTACCTGGTGGCTGATTAATTACATGGGATCCCTTCCCTAATGGAAGGGCCAGCAAATTGTCCTTATTAAACTGATACTTCTGGATATGAATCTGAAGTCCCTTCCTCTAATACAACCAACTATGATCCTATAGACATGATATCCCTCACAATATAACTTCTGAATCAGAAACTCATTTCACAACAAAATAAAAGTAGCAATGGATGAAATTCATAGGCCTTTCCATATACCTAATCACCCCGAAGTGGCTGGCTTGGTAGAATAACATAATGACCTGTTAAGACTCAGTTATGCTGGGTGTGGTGGCTCACATCTATAATCCCAGCACTTTGGGAGGCTGAGGCAGGCAGATCACTTGAGGTCAGGAGTTCGAGACCCACCTGGCCGACATGGTGAAACCTCGTCTCTACTAAAAATGCAAAAAAAAAAATAGCTGGGTGTGGTGACATGCACCTGTAATCCCAGCTACTCAGGAGGCTGAAGCATGAGAATCACTTGAACCCAGGAGGTGGATGTTGCAGTGAGCTGAGATCACACCACTGCACTCCAGCCTGCGTGGCAGAGCAAGACTGTCTCAAAAAAAAAAAAAAAAAAACCTAACTCAGTTATTAGTCCTGGTGAGAGACAAGCCCCTGAGAGATTTCATTGCTATTATAGAAAATGTAGCATATAGTTTGAACCAGTGATCAGCATACAATTATATTTCTGCCATTGCCAGAATACATAGGTCCAGGAATCAAGGGATAAAAATAGGACTGATTCCTCTTAGTAGTATACTTAATAAACCTCTCACAGAATTTCTAATTCTCATCCCTGTAAACTTGGACTATGCTAGTTTACAGGTCTTAGTTCACAAGGGAAGAATGCTTCTACCAGGGCACATAAAATGGTTCAAATGAATTGAAAATTGAGACTGATGCCTAAATATATTAGGCTTCTTATGACACTAAACTAAAAAACAAAGAGATCCCTGTATTGGTTGGGGTGACTGATCTAGAGTATTATTAGGGATATTGGTTTGCTGCTACACAATGAGGTCAAGGACCCCAGGGGAATCTCTGGATTGCCTCTTAAGACCTATTTAATAGTGAAAATTAATAAGCACCTCAACTACTAAGGACTCAGACCAATCCAGAATGAAGAGTCAGCTTCCCTACTAGGTAAAGAACATTTGCCAGCTAAAGTGCTGGCCAGGAGCAATGAAAAATTAAGTAGAGGAAGAAGTTACAAATATCAACTACAGCTTCATGACCAGTTACAGAAACAAGTACCAAAGTAGTTGTGTAAATGTGCTTCATTGTTTGGTTTAAATATCTTTGTATATAATAACTATTTTTTTCCTTCCCCCTCTCAAGCCTTAGGAGTATAAGGAATGCCACTAATACTAGTGATAGTGATTTACAGTTTAATCTTCAAGCTACAGAATATCCAGGTGGGACTGTGACTAAACTAGAAGAATTAACACCAATGAGAACAATAGTAATTGGTGGGACTCTTTCTCCCCTTTCTGAGGCAATGATGAGTTTCATAAACAACAGAGAGTTAAATCTACATAGACAGAAGCATAAAACTGTTATTGCGGCACAGAAATTTAAATATGGGTAGAAAGATGTGTGTGGATGCTTAATATCTGAAAGTAAGGGTACTGGTTGGTTATTTTCTGTGGGCACTGAGCCCTCTCCCCATTTCACACACACATAGCCATCCTTCTATAGTCAGCTCTGTTCTCCTGAGGCTGAAATTCTGCGATCTACATTCCCCAGACTTCCTTGCCCGCTTGGTTCCTGTTAGGCTTGTCAATAGAAGGCACTTCTGGGAGATCAGAAGGTAGCACAGATAGCACTGTGATCCTTGTTGGCAGTCGGTATAGCGGTAACAGGGGTGGAGTGAGTCCAGATTTGAATGGACCAGAGACAGCGCCTATTAGCAATTTTAGCTCTGGTCTAGGAAGGATTTGAGGAGTCTCCAATAGTGCAATAGCAGATGTAGGCTCTTAGCAGTTTCTAAACTCTGAGTGTCTCACCCTTCTCCTTTTCTTTTCTTTTATCCAGCCCCACTCCCTCTCCTTTTAACTCTTACAGCCTTTTTAATTTGTAATCAATGTCTGTTTTAAATTTACTGTTTGAAATGCCTACACTAGTTTCTGATTTCCTAACTGGACCTTAACTGATTAACCATCCCTTGAGCTCCTGCATTTTTCAGTTCCAGAGTTTTTCTTTTTTTTGAGATAGAGTCTCAATCTGTCACCCAGGCTGGAGTGCAGTGGCACGATCTCAGCTCAGCTCACTCCCCAGCTCAAGCAATCCTCCCACCTCAGCCTCCTGAGTAGCTGGGACTACAGGTACATGCCACCACGTATATAAACCAGCTAACAGTTTATATATTTTTTGCAGAGACATGTTTCACCACATTATCCAGGCTGGTTTTGAACTCCTGAGTTCAAGCAATCTACGCACCTCAGCCTCACAAGTTCCTGGGATTACAGACGCGAGCTACCACAACCATTTCTATTGCCTGTTTTTTCTGCTGTTTCTGTCTTGTCTCTTCATGTATCCAGTTACCTCTGATCATTTGCTAGATACTAAATTTTGAAATAATTTATAGATATAATTTGAGGCCTTAGGAAGATGTTAGCTTCCTTCAAAGAAGATTTGGAGGACTTGAGACTATTAGAATCACAGAGACCTTCATCCAAGTTGAAGATTTAAGATTTTCTGGACCCACCAGAATTCTCAAACCTTACCTATAGTCTAGGACAATTGGTTTATGTACAGTTCACCTTTATTAACACAGTGTAGTCCTTTAGGGGTCCTACCTCTTGGCCCCACCTGCTTTATCCTCCAGACCCCAAATTTACTCCCTAGATCTTCAAGCTGACAAAAATGAACTCAGCCCTTCAGCTGACTATTGCAGGGTGGCAAATGTACGCATAGGAAGAAATAGCCCTAAGTGCTAGGTTTACTTCTCTGAATTCCTCTCCCCTCCAGGATTTAGCCCAGCAATTTTCACTGTCTTATTGACTTTGATTCTTTTTAAGAGGATGTGTTTTATATTTTGTTTTTAGTTTTCTTCAGTGAAAAGCTGGTCCGCCATCACTGAAGCAGAAGTCTTAATTATCTTTTCATAAGTATCTCAAGCTGAAAAGAAAGCAGAGTTTGAGGCAAAAATATCAATGGAAATAATTAAGAGTCTCTTCCTCTAATACTCAAGAAATACCAAAGAGACTCATAGCTTTTTGGTATATAATTTAAAATTTTATTTTATCCAAAGGTCAAATTACATTTATATAAATCGCTAACTCTGTCAAGATTTAGTTTTCTATTCTGGTGTGTATGTATCTGTGAAAGACTTACATGTAAACATCTAAGAAAGTAATAATAACCAATACTTTTAAAAAATAATTTTAGCAGATAGAAATATCATTAAGTTGGAGAAAGTCATTACAGCGAACATTCAAGTTGATCTGATTCAAGCTCTTCTGTAAAGAGTCAAATTTGAGGATGAAAGGCTAAAAGGGCAACAGAAAGCATAAGCAGGAAGATATTTTTGCAGAGAAGAGTCAAGGTAAAATATTATATCATGATCCCCTCAATCCATCTCAACCACATGGCCAATATTCTCCACTCTTTTCTTTTTCGTTATGTTAATTTTCACTGAAACTTCAGTAAATCAAATGAAGGGGTAATAATGAGCAACCCCAAATTTTCAAGCCTATTTCTCATTTCTGCGTACCAGAAAGGTAGCTTCTCCTTGTTCTACATGCTTTTGCCATAGAATAATCTAACTACATTTACCAGTTCTCCAAAACACACACACACACACACACACACACACACACACACAACACACTAGAATGAGAGTAAATAAACTGAACATCTCCTCATTAAAGAAACCCATAAAATAATCAACAGATAGGTATAATTAAATTACAAAGGTACCTGAAAATAAGACCATCAGATTGAACTGACATCATCACAGAACACTACTGTCAGGAAACACTGCTCAGCATGCCACATTCTCCTCACTTCCCTCCCCCATCAGTTATAATTGTATAATGATATCACTAGACTTCATAGGTGGCAGTGAAAGGGATTCACTTGGCCTTTCTTCCATGACTCAGCCCCTTATTTTAGCAGCCCAGGTGGCTTCATGTGTACAAATATCCTTTCTGAGATATAAATGTCTACTTATATTTTATTACAGATTTTAATATAAGTTTTATGGCTTCTTCTCTCATTAGTTCATGATAAATATATTTTACCATGTTTTGACAGATTTCATAATAAAAATAGTATTTTTATATAATTTCCTCCATCTAGCAAGGCAGGTTCATTCTGTATGAACATTTCTCTTCTTATAAAACAAGAAGTTCAATTTTTCAAATAAGAATTTTAATTGGAATCAAATCTCTAGTCCTAAGGCTAGCAAGTATCATGCTATTCTAAAACACCCTCAAAAAGCAACTGTAAATCTGGTCCTATAGAACTTTGTATTTAAACTAACAATTTATGTAATTCCATAAAAAAAAATCGGTGTTATATTTTTCTTAACATTTATTAAAACATTAGACATAAGCTGAATGGGGGAAAATGGTGATCAAATGCTAAAAATATAAACATAAAAAAGTAAACATGAAAACAAATCTCTTTTTAAAAAATCATTTAATTACAAGAAAATTAGCCAGAAAATTACATAGTTCCAAACAAATATTGTCTATAAAAACAAGTGTTCATTTACTGTGTTTTTGAATGTGTCTTTTAAATAATGTCTCATCTACTGAACCTAGTCTTTCCTGGCAAACATTAGAATATACAAGTTTTCTTCATGTTTAATATTTCATAAAACAGAACTGGCTTTTGTTCCTGAAGTTAGAATGATGCCTATCATTTTGCTTCAGAGAAACTAAAATTGCTCCCTGGTGACTATTTCAATTAACCACTCCCAAAATCCAATGCAAAAACAACAAAAACACTGCTATTTTACTAAAAGATTCCTGTCTTCCATTTCATTTTACCAGCGCAAGTACAAATTCGGAGAAAAGCTTCTTAAGTCCTGCAGTTTCAAATTCCTTTTGTAATTCATCCAACGCTGAATACTCTTTGACTTCAAATGCCAGAAACCTGCATTATACAAGAGAAACTCATGAATATGCCTAGATTTGTCAGAGTATAATTATCGATTCAGTTGCTTTTCCATCTGCAATAGTACTAAATTATACCTTTTGTGTTCTGTCTGTACTTTTGTTTCAAACAGCACACTAATCATTTTCTCTTTGCATTTCTTTCCACTTGAGTCCACATCTACTTTGGAGGTTTTCTGAAGAATCAGGTACTCCTAAATAATAAATCAGCACATTAAATACGTATCTTACTCTGAATCTTAAAGTCCTAGTTGTAAAGGAGCCATAAACCTGTAGGCTTATTTTCATGCTTAAAGAATACCCCTTTTTTAAATCAAGCAGTAAGAATTTTTACATACTTGTTTTTACATACTTGGCAGAATAATGTAGTGGTGAATACAGGAGTAAAGAACAATATAATCCAACTCCCCAAGTTTAAATCTGGATTGAACTGCCTACTAGTTCTTACTCTTGGCTGGTTACTTAAATCCTCTGTGGCTCAGTTGCCTTCTCCATAAAATGGGATTAATAGCAGGATCTACCTCATGGGGAAGTTGTACTGATTAAATGAAATAATACATGCAAAGCACTAGAGGAGTACCTGGATATAGCACCATGGCACGCTTGAGAGCACAAGCCACTGTTCTTACTATTACAAATTCAGCAGCTAAATGACATTACCAGGCACACAGCACTTAGCATTCCAAATTGATAGCATCTATAAATACGTACCTATACATCCTCAATCCTAGTATACAATCTTATAAAAATATGAGAAATTTATATAAAATGACATTTTAAAGAGAGCTGAAAAAAGATCTCCTAAAAAAGTATTATTTCTCTACATTAGCAGGGTTCTAGTAAATATAAATAAATACTTGTTAATTAATTGATGTTTCAATCTGAGTAACAACATCTGCAAAATAGCTGTGTTTAGCCTAATATTCCTGAGCTGGCTTAAAGAGAAATCTGAGCCTTTTAGGTAAAGATGAGCAAGAAAATTAATTTGTATTTATTTTTTGTCAGCTATTATTTTACCCAAAAGGATCAAACGTTATAGATATACTACAAATCACTTTAAAACAAGAGGTTCCTCAGTCAGCCCCAATCCAAGATATGTATTAAATCTGAATTACTGTTGTATCTGTATACTTTAACCCAGCATGAGTCTGGTTAACCAAATGCCAAAGTAGTTTTGTGATAAGAGCCCATCATGAAAAAACTAGGTCATTATTCTACAAATCTTTAAGATTATAGGCTGTTCACACTAAATTTGTCTTAAATAAATTCAAATGTAATTATTCGTGACCTAACGTATCTGAAAGTATAAAACCTATTAAGTGATTTGTAGCTCTTCTAAGATTTAAAATATAAAAAAGTTTTCCTCATCGTGTCCCACCTAAAACAGGTCAGATGAGATTAGAATAAGAACTTGAAAAATCTGAAGAAGATGATGATTTTGAAAGCAATTGCTAAGACAAGTCAGGTGGAAAGCAAAAGTTAGGTAGGAGGTGACAAGTTGACAGCCCTAATGATTCTACTTCTACTAACATGAAATCTCAGTTATAACAGACAAGCTCCTGTTTCCAGGTATTATAGATACCAAATTAAAGTGTCAGAATGTATTTTTAACAGCCAGAAAGTTACAAATCTTGCAGACTATCCACAAATACACACCTTGTTGTGCCTAACTATGGGAAGAAGTATTAATATGCACAAACTTTTAGTGCACATTTATAAAGTTCAAGCTCATAGCTAATTACAGAAACAAACACTCATGTGCCACAGAGCTTTTAAAAAACCTGTCACTTTATTAAGTAACATGATTTTTAAAATGTAATCTTATTCTTCAAGCTTTGCAAGTTTGTACTTGTAATTAGCAGTCAGACATTCTTTAAAAAGAAAAGGAAGATCCATTAAGATGGTAATAATGAAAGCAGAAACATCTTAATAATTAATCTATCCCATTGTTACAAAACACACTTAAAGACACACCATTTTAAGCAGAAAATAGCCAGATTCATACTCAACATTTAACTTTTTGGCACCTTGAGGTTGTTTCTGTCTCCCTGTAGTAAAATCAGTATTATTTTACCCATGAACATCAGTCTTCCTGTCAGCCTTAAATCTGAAGCCCACTTCTCCACAGTTTTGACATATTTAGTCTTTGCTCTCATGTGATCTAAATGCAAAAGAGTTATCCACAATCCATCATCCATGGTCGTGCTTGTTGAAAAAGTACACTTTTCATTGCCACTGCCAGTTTCTGGTTGGTTGAGGATATGCCTAAGATTCTGCTGAATCCAGAGAACCAGCTCATGAACCATAGGCTCTGACATAAGGCTCTCTGCTTGCTCAAGTAATTTCTCTTTCACAGTCACACACTGGGCCCTGGTCAACCGTTCAGAGTTAACCGAGATACCAGGTAGACATGAAGGATAATTGACTGGCAAATGGAACACCAATTCCAGAGGTATATCCGCATCCATAAATCCTTCAGCTTTTGTGTGAATTCTGAACACGGTCCCATCTGTCTCTGAAAGGCATCCAAAAATAATCATTAGCTGTACATTATTTAATTTGAATGGAACACTAGGAAGTTCAAACTTTTGTCTCAAATGTCAATTTATTTTTCATGAGAAAACTTTGAGCTATTTTATGAAGGGACACGTAATACTAGGAAAGCTATGATTCACAAATTATTTCCTTCAACCATACACATGTATTCATGTATTCACACACACCAGCGCCCAGGACTTAACTGGCATTTACACTTGCTATCACTCCATTTTTATTAAGTTACCAGAAAGGTTTTTCATCAGATAATTTTTTTTCTAGCCAGACTTAGTTGACAATTCTGAAAATCCCTAATAAACTCATATGCGCTTTCAAAGATACAATACCATGTATATACAAAATCAGTAATTAATTTAAAAATTATACACTAAATCCAACGAAAGTCATTTTATGGGAAGTCCAAGTCAAAGCAAACAATGGAATCCCCTGTGGTTGTAGGGTTGCAGAGAAACTGATGACTGCATGTGACACAGTAACTGCCTGGAATGTTCTCTTCTTATTTCAAATATATTAGTATCAGTGTAACATGAAGGTGGCAAGATGAACTGAAATTGAGTGGACATCAATTCTGCTTCTTCCAGCTCCTAAGAAGGAAGGGGAAAGCATACATAGGATATCATATGAAATCCTCTGCTCTCTTTCAGATTTGCTTGGCTTCACCCTCTGATGTGTTCCACACCACTTCACGCAACTTTTCAAAAAGATGATAAAACGTCAGGCTGAGTAGAACAGAACTGGGTGCAAATAAATCTCTCTGAAGCTAACTTGCCTCTCTCCACCCCTACTTCCCTCTGCATGTGCCTTTGCTTTATTCCTCTGCATGAGAGAAGCAGTCAAATCTTTCCTATTTTCATACCTGGACTGCTGCTCAACAGCCTCAGCAACTGAAACCTGAATGTATCCCCATTTTAAAGAATAGAACATTAAAACTGCTTCCTAGCCTTCTGATTCCACATATATAAAAGCCATTGCTACAGACATTGATTCATACAGGACCAGATACATCTGTTACAGAGTTTTTCTTTCATATACTCTTCAGTACCAGCTTCAAGGAACGACTATTTTAGGACATCATCTGGAAACACAGACAGTTAACCGTTATAAATAGGTGTATTTCATAAGAAAAATTTTCCAAATGTAACTTTGTACATTCCTCCAAAACCCATTATGCTTCTCAAAATCCCTTCTTCTTCTATCTAGTTACTTATCCTTTTTTTTTTTTTTTTTTTTTTTTTTTTTTTTTTGAGACAGAGTCTCTGTCGCCCAGACTGGAGTGCAGTGGCATGATCTCGGCTCACTGCAACCTCCGCCTCCCAGGTTCAGGAGATGATTCTCCTGCCTCAGCCTCCAGAGTAGCTGGGATTACAGGCATGTGCCACCATGCCCAACTAATTTTTGTATTTTTAGTAGAGACAGGGTTTTTCCATGTTAGCCAGGATGGTCTCAAACTCCTGACCTCAGGTGATCCGCCCGCCTTGGCCTCCCAAAGTGGTGGGATTATAGGCATGAGCCACCACACCCAGCCTAAGTACTTATCCTTTTTAAAAAAATATTTTATTGTTAAAGTAGGCTGCCTATGTTAAAAGAGTACATTTCAATATGTAAAACAGACATTACAAACAGAACTGCAGACAACATATGACCATTTAGGCTGAATAAACTTTCTAGTAATCATCTAGAGAGTTGACATTCTCTCTTCAAGGAGGAGGAGAACTTTTAAAGATCTTCAATCATTCATCATTCAACATTCACTGAACACCTACTAAGCTCAAGGCACTGTACTAGTCTCTGAGGGAAAATGATAGGTAAGACACAGATCCCATCATATTGACTCAATCCAGTGTTTCAGAACACGAGAGCGGGGATATATTCCAAGTGATCTTCCTTGACTTCTCTTCTACACCTAAACATTTCTTTATTCATCTTCATTCATAAATATGCATACATATACATGTACATATAATTTATATAAACATAAATGTCTGTGTTGGTAGATAATTCTCCAGGGATCTGGAGTGGGAGTTCAGTCAGGGTGGTGGGAAAAATTGTAGAAGAAAAATTAAAAGATAGTTATAGGAAATAGTCACAAACCTTCTTGGAAGGCCGGGGGCGTTGCATAGCTTCAGTAAAAGATTTGGCTGAAAGCAGCCTAATCCTCTTTACCTTGAGTTGATAGCAAAAGAGCAAATAACAAGGGAATGTGGGGGAGTTTACCTAAATAACTTGTTTACTCATGTGGTCCTAAGACCAACCTTTGATTTTCCATAGGTGCATGACTGCTCTCTACTGGGGGCGGGCGAGGGGATGGCAATGTTAATTACCCACTAGTGGTGTTTACTCGTCGCCTTTGTCAATCTGTACTAAATAAATGTGAACTTCGCCGGCTTATTGGGGCCCACACTGCAGATTCAGGAGCAGAACTCCCTTAGCCACACTGACAGGCAAAATATCTGTGTCAGTGTACATCTCTCATCCATCGCTAGGTCAGTGTGTGCAGGTCAGACGGCCACAATCTAGCATTTCTAAATGCCTTCTGAAAAAAGGGCATCAACAGCTTTGTTCAAGGACATGTGTATAACCAACAGCCTTGGAAGCTAGAGTTTCTCCCTCCAGGTCAGGGGGCAGATTTGTTTCCTAAGCAATATAAGGTAACATACTCCTTCAGGACAAAGATTGAGCAGGATCACTAGCAGCCCCCTCATAAGACCAGAGGGTTCCTAAGCTCACTGCCCCTCAGCTATAACAAAGACCCACTGAATGCATAGTATGCACCTCAGCCTACCTCCACATCACACCATTGAACTTGGGGGACAAGGAGAATCAATGTGAACATGAAGCTAATGCTGCCTGCTGTGCAGTAAGCAGTGACTGTCCAAATCTATCTGGGTTCACTGTCTCCTACTGGCTGAATCCATGGAAGTGTGCTAGTGACCAAGGAACTGCAGTTGTCATTGCTACCTAAGAACTGCTGGGCCACTTGATTACACTTTTTTTATTTTTAATCATCTTGCTCTTTTTAACTGTTTTATCTGAGAAAGAAGTGTCTTCCTCCCTTCCACAGGAAACCCTATCACTGGTCTTGTGCTTGTTTTTTGTTTTTGTTTGCTTTTTGAGACTGGGTCTCACTCTGTCACCCAGGCTAGAGTGTAGTGGGATGATCATGGCTCACTGCAGTGTTGACTTCCTGGGCTCAAACAGTCCTCCCACCTCAGCCTCCTGAGTAGCTGAGATTACAGGCATGTACCATCATGCCTGGCTAATTTTTATTATTATTTTTTGTAGAGATGGGGGCCTTGCTATGTTGCCCAGGCTGGTATTGAACTTCTGGCCTCAAGCAATCCTCCCATATTGGCCTCCCAAAGTGCTAGGATAACAGGTGGTGTGCCACCACACCTGGGCAGTGCTTGTATTTTTCTATCCCTCCCTCTAATTATTCCTCTCCTCTACTAAGAAAATATTTATCTTCTTGTATGAAAAAAAAAATTCAGTGCTACTAATTCCCTTAAGCTACTGACCTATCATTCTCTATCCTTTCATCTGCAGTCTTCTTAAAATATAATTCTCTCATCCATTTTGCCACAAGCCACTCTTTTCACAACTACTTGTACCATGACTTCCGACATACCTTGTCTCTGAAGCTCCTTTCTCAAACGTTACCAATGACCTCCTAATTACCACTGTGCAAGAAAGAGAAAACGCAGCACGAGTGGGGTGCTCAAATTATGCACATTCCCATGAACAGCCTGTCTTCAGGACTGGCTCCTAAGAGCTGAGCTAAGAGTCCTGGTAACATTCCACCTGTTAATAGTGTGGGTTTTATCAGGAGGTGAAGCTTGTAGTGAGCCGAGATCACATCACTGCACTCCAGCCTGGGCAACAGAGTGAGACTCCATCTCAAAAAAAAAAAAGAGTATGGGTTTCATTTTTTATTTATTCTTTTTTTTTTTTTTTTTTTTTGTATGCCTGAAGTGTTGGACCACACAGTCTGATTAAAGGATTTAGGCTAAAAATGTGATTTATGGTAAATCTTCTTGCTCTGGAGACTGGAGTCTAAGTAGCTGAAATGAGTCACGTAAGTATTACATGCTGACAAGATTGACCCCAATTAAAATTCTGACAAGGAGGCTCAAATGAGCTGTCCTGGTTGGGAACACATGTCACATGTTGTCACACATGATTGCTAAGAAAATTAAGCATGTCTGTGTGACCCTACTAGAGGAGACACCTGGACACTTGCTCCCAGTTTCTCCTGGACTTCATTCCATGCAACTCTTTCTTTGTTCATTTTAGTCTGTATTCTTACACTGCAATAAACTCCAACCATGAATATAACAGTTTTTCTGGGTCCTATAAGTGCTTCTGGCAAATCACTGAGTGTGAGGGTGCTTTGGGCACCCCTGACATAGCCACATTCTGTGGCCCTTATCCAGTCCTACCCTTCTATACCTTCTGAACCTGCTGAACCAATCTCAAAATTCTCTTCCCTTACCGCCCAGGCACCACAGTGTCCTGGTTCTTTTTCTACATCCCTGCTCATCGCTGCACTGTTTTTCTACTTTTCCTAAACCCCTAAATGACAGGCATTCTCTAAAGCATAATTCCACAAACAACTTTCTTCCTCCAGTTATCTAGGCTTTTTTTTTTTTTTTTTTTTTGAGACGGAGTCTCGCTCTGTTGCCCAGGCTGGAGTGCAGTGGTGTGATCTCGGCTCACTGCAACCTCCGCCTCCCAGGTCCAAGCAATTCGCCTGCCTCAGCCTCCCGAGTAGCCAGGATTACATGTGCCCGCCACCACACCTGGCTCATTTTTGTGTTTTTAGTAGAGATGGGGTTTCACCATGTTGGCTAGGCCGGTCTCAAACACCTGACCTCAGGTGATCCGCCCACCTCGGCCTCGGCCTCCCAAAGTGCTGGGATTACAGGTGTGACTCACAACACCTGGCCTAGGCATAAAATCTTAAAGCTGCCTTCCACTTTTTTTTTTCCCTCCTTTCATACTTAGCATTCAACTGCCAAATCCCACAAGTCCTCCAGATTTTCTCTCCCTTCCACCCTCCTAATTCAGGCCTTTCTCTGGCTTCTGCAATAGTGGTCTCCTCGCCGCCTGCCTCTCCCCACACCAAATCATCCCAATACCACTCTCCCAAACTGAAATGAATTACAAATTCCTCCATGCAACGCCTAGGGCCAGCCTACCACTCTGACTTCCTCTCCCCTCACTCTTTGCTTCATTACCCATTTTATACCATGTCCTCAGTCTCAGGTGTTCCATCTCTGCCTCTTGCTCCTACTATCTCCAAGAAGGCCCTTAACTTTCTGTCTACTATAATTTTGTCCAGTTCCACAGTTCCTCCTTAAGTCCCACCTAATGACTTCCATGGTATTTCAAACTTATTTCATGGTATTTTCATGCCCAGAATTATTGTGGTTAAACTAAATTAACATTTTTCCAGCACTGAAATATCTTGATTTTCTTTTTAAACAGCAACCAAAATGGGGGATACAAAAAAACTTTTAAACTTTACAGTCATATAGCTTTTAGAATTGTGCTAGTAGCTTGTAATCATGGATCTCACAGGTACAGAAATCCCTGGTACCTGTGTTAAATAATGGGCCCAAAGATGTATACATTCTGTTCCCCAGAAGCTGTGAATATGTTCCCTCACATGGCAAGAGGGTCTCTGCAGACAGGATTAAATTAAGGATTTTGATGGGGGGGATTAGCCTGGATTACCCAGGTGAGCCCTGAATGTAATCATAAGGGTCCTTATAAGGAGAAGACAGAGATTTTACTACAGAAGAAGGCAATGTATCCACACTGAAGCAAGATGCTATGCTGCAAACTTTGAAGAATCCCTTTCTGATCAAGACCCTGAGACTACCCATAGTGTTCTCCAACCTGTGCCATATAAACACCCACTGAGTCCTCTCTAGTGCAGGAAACCACATGAAAGAAACATGTTGGTAGTCCAGGGGAAAGTCTTGAAAAGCTATTGAACCAGCCATGTCAGTCCTTACTAATTTTCATTTTTCTCTGTGTTATTTTCTGGTCCTAGTCAGCAAACAGAATAGCAACGGGTGAAACTCCTGACTTTCACGTTAGAAAACTGTGACCCCCATACTAGTTATATGTTTGGAAGAAAACCGCCTTAGTTCTTTTAGGAACTGGAAAGGATTAGCATTCTTCCTAATTGGTCTTGGTAAATCCCCCTGCCCACCAGCTGCAAAATAAGATTATACAAAATGATACTGTCATCTCTACAAGAAACTGAAAAGCCCAATAACATCCTCCATTCTTCTGGTATTTAATGTGGCAATAAAATTACATACTTTTAAAAACTCATTTTCTCCTGAAAACTCTAGAAGTATGTATTGTACTCTTCCATATTTCATCTGCTTGACATTGTACAAGCAATTAAACTGGCTCCTTTTTGCCTCAGAATTTTTCATATAACACATGCACTGTAAGTCTGATTTTTTGTTTTCTTTTTTGCCATAACGAAAAAGAAAACAAAGTTGCCCCTATCTGCTTTAAGGTTATTAACAGCTTAGAAACAGTGATTAGCAGAAAAATAATTATGCTCTAAATCTAACACTAATCTCTGCCCCTCCATAGCCCCCCAAAACTTTAGTTAATAAGCTTAATTCACAAACTGATCATTCTCAACAAACATCTATGCCCTAGAAAACTTAAGGCTTGCCCCTAGAAAACTAACATTTCCTAAGTCCAAGGCTATTTTCACGTATTCTAAAGACCCTACCAAAAGATATAGGTCTTGCCCTCTGGTTGAAGTTGATACAAATCGACTACTTGTTTCTAACCAAATCATTCTGTCTTATAGTAAGTGTGTCATTTTCATACCTAAAACACAAACTGAAACAGGTTTCAAACCTTATACTTCCCTACAAACATCTGAAAGTATGCTCCTAACCATATTCCAAACAGAAATTCAAACTAGAGAAACTAAACTTTTAGAACTCCAAATTCACACTAATGCTATATTTAAGGTTTCATTATACTTCATAAAATACAACACAAGACAGAAACTCTATAAATGCAAATAACAGAAGACACTTTTAAAAAAGGTAAAATTGAAGAGAATGGGTTCTTCAGGATTCACTAAGAGCCCATTAAGAAATCATTTACATACCATATACATCTGACTTTCCCTATATTTGTATTTTTTTCTTTGCAATTGTTATATATCCTCAACATACAACTTTGAAGAAAACCACTAAGAAACCTCCAGCACCCTCTCATACTTGATAAGACAAGACTGTCTCCTCTTGCTCCGGGGCAGCTCCCAGGCAAGCATACACCAGTGCTTGTTATATGCTTCAGTTAGATTTTTACATAAGTTTCAATATAGCTTCAGAAGAAAAAAAAAAAAAACCTAAAAATAAATGAAGCTAAAAGTAGCAATCTCATCGGTTTTACAGAAGTGAGCTCAATACCGACAATCAGCAGAAAACCGAGCTGAGCAGGTTTAGAAGGGTCAATGTGTGACAGTCATGATTTATTTTATAAAAGCGTCCAAACTAATCTGAACATTAGTGTTGATAAAATGCAAAAATTCACTTTGCAGCTTCTGTGAAAACATATTACATGATATTGGATTCTCCCATCTTACAACTTTATCTGTGAGATTATTTCCAGAAGCACAACTGCCACATAAAATGAACATTGACTATGGCCACATAATCTGTGTCACTCAATTTCCCCATCAGGAAAATGGCGATACAACACCAATCTCATGCCTCTCATAGATCCACACATATATGCACAAACACTCCCCTTTGGGATTGCTCTGAACATAAGTTGGCTCACACTCATGTCTTTTCTCTGGGTGCTCATTATCTCTCTCTCTGGACAAGTATTTCCTTGCTTTCCAAGAACTATTTTCCTGATGCAACAGCCCCATCTCTCTATTAAGGAGCATGATGCAGTGCAAAGGCCCATACACCTGGAGCCTGGTGGTTATTTAACCAGTCTAAGTATCAGTTATCTTCTCTGTGAAATAAGACCAATAGTAACTCTCATCAAGTAAGATGTATTTAAAGTATCACATACATGGCAGGTCACCCCATCAAATCTGGCACCTGGACTGACTACAATGCATAGAAAAAAACAGAATATCCCTAATGGGGTCTATCCACAGCCCTCCCTTGTAGATGAGAGTGTAGGGACTTACTTAATTTGCACCGCTAAGAGACGGTTATGCCTCTTACTATGAGCTTACTATAACCATTGTAAAGAGATCAAAAGGCAGATAAAATCCCCTGAAATTCTCAGCATAAAATTAGTCCAGCTAAATGGAATCCAATTATTCAGCTTCTTCAATCTTACGGCCTTAATAGTTGATCCTTGGGTTAGCAGTCTGAGTCTTGCTGGGTTATCGTGTTACCAGGAATGCAATTCCTCTGCAACATTCTCCTGATTCCAGCAGCAAAAGGGAGAACCCTATTTGGGGGAGGCCAGAAAAGAACTGGTGTTTAGAGTGTTCTGGTATCAGGCGTGTATCCTCCAACCCAAACTGACAGTGATGGTGAGTGGTAGCCAGCAGTCTGCTGCATGTTTACTGTGGTCTGTTAAAGAAGTCCTTACTTTGTAAAAAGATGTTACGAAAACCATGGGGGGGGGGGGGGGGAAAGCCTTACCTTACCCTTAATTCCAAGTTGTGAACATCAAACATCCCCGTTTCAATCACTGAATTGTTCAACCTCTCAGCAACAAAATGTCCTAAGTTGTTACACTGAATTCTTTTATAATTCAATTACTTACTGATGCCAGAACACTGAATTAAATTAATTAGGAGGCATGGCTTGAAAGTCATGCTTAATTTAACAGCAGATAAAGGGTCCACAGTGTTCTCAAGATTAAGAAACTGTTTTCTTTCTATGCTTACATTTTTGGGTTTTCTCTGACCCTTCAGCAGTGTTTTATGCTCAGCTGTGTACTAATGACCCAGATCATTACCAGTTCTTTAAGGTGTGATGGGAAATTGCAGGTTCATTTTTCCAGGATAATCCCAACTGAGCCATAATAAAGGAATTTAGGAAAACTGATGATCTCTTCAAATAGCTGCCTCAGGCAGAAGTAATTATCACTAAAGAGAACAGTGGAGACAGAGAGGGAGATGGTGAAGAATTATCCAATCAGAAGAGGGATGACAAGAAAACACTAAAAGTGAGTAAATCCCTTCATATGGATTTTAAACAATTGTTTCAAAAGACGCAAGTCAGGCTGGGCACTAAAAAGAAAGCAACTCCATTACACTAGTAGGTGCATAGTGCCTGGAACATAACAGTGCCCCATGAGTGGATGTAAGTGGATGAATGCAAGAAGGAATAAATGGAAGTCAACTCCTGTCCTTCAGTGAATAACACATCCAATGCATACCATGAAGGATCTTAATCTTAGATGGTTTTCTCACAACATCCAGCCCAATTTTAGACTACTTTTTTTTTTTTTTTTTTTTTTTTTTTCCCTGAGACAGAGTTTCACTCTTGTTACCCAGGCTGCAGTGCAATGGTGAGATCTTGGCTCCCTGCAACCTCCGCCTCCCGGGTTCAATTGATTCTCCTGCCTCAGCCTCCTGAGTAGCGGAGATTACAGGCACATGCCACCACGCCCAGCTAATTTTTGTACTTTTAGTAGAGACGGGGTTTCGCCATGTTGGACAGGCTAGTCTCGAACTCCTGACCTCAGGTGATCTGCCAGCCTCGGCCTCCCAGAGTGCTGGGATTGCAGGCATGAGCCACCGTGCCCGGCCTAGACTACCTTCTTAAAGGTAACCTTCTTAAAGGCTAAGCAATTTATGGTCAGAAAGTCAATTTTAATAGTAGCTACAATATAACATTAGAACGATAACTCTCATGCCCCAAACATGTACATAATGTATCTGAAAGCTAAGTGAAAACTGAGTCACTGCACTTTCTCATAAATGGCTTTTTTTTTTTTTTTTACTCAATAGAAGCCACATACAGGGACAGTAAGTTTCACCTATCATCAAAAAATAGTGAAAAGAACCTCTCTACACTGTAAGCTCCTAGAGGCCATGGGTAGCGGTGTCTTTGAAACCCTGACAAAGTCTGCAGGCAGCAGGGATTCAATAAATGTGGGCTAACTAACTAATAAAGCTCTCAAGAGCTTGTTTAAAAAAAAAAGTATCGGAAGACCAGGCGCGGGTGGCTCACGCCTGTAATCCCAGTACTCTGGGAGGCCGAGGCGGGTGGATCACGAGGTCAGGAGACCCAGACCATCCTGGTTAACACGGTGAAACCCCGTCTCTACTAAAAATAAAAAAATTAGCCGGGCGTGGTGGCGGGCGCCTGTAGTCCCAGCTACTCTGTAGTCCCAGCTACTCCGGAGGCTGAGGCAGGGAGAATGGCGTGAACCCGGGAGGCGGAGCTTGCAGTGAGCCGAGATCGCGTCACTGCACCCCAGCCTGGGGGACAGAGCGAGACTCCACCTAAAAAAAAAAGTATATATATATATAAATTATTTTTAAAAGTATCTTATATATATAAATTAGCCAGGCATGGTGGCACACGCCTGTGATCCCAGCTACTCGGGAGGCGGAGGCTGTAGTGAGACGAGATGGAGCCACTGCACTCTAGCCAGGGCAACAGAGCGAGACTCCACCTAAAAAAAAAAAAGTATCAGAAAAGCAAACAACTTGGAAATAGAATGCAGATAAAGTTGAGGTTGAGCACTGGATAAATTAAAAAGTTCAGTCAACAAACATTTACCAACTACCTACCATGTGCCTGGCCAGCACCATTCTAGGTGCCTGGAGTTATTACCAAACAGACCCTGCCCTCCTGCAACTTAAGATGTACAAATACCCGTGTAAAGTTAAAACCGGGGAGTGCTCTCGTGGGCCTAGGGCATAGTGCTTAGGAATGACACAGAACAACGAGGGGGCCTCAGCACAGGCTTCTTTACAGGGTGAGATCTGAATGGTGGGAGGCTGGGGAAGGGCCTGGGGACGCCGACCGCAGGGGCCCGCGGCTCCGGGAGCAGGACCGGCGGCAGAGGCCCCAGTGGGCCGCACCGCTCTCTTAGTGTCTCTGGGGTCGCCTCAAACTCCCGCCCGCTGCGACACCACTCCGGCCTCCAGGACGTGTCACTCCATCATTCAACTAACCCGGTCCCCATACGTGGGCCCAGGCGGGGTGCCCAGGCTCAGTGGTGGGGAGGAGCCGCAGAGAGAACGCGGGTGGCCCCTGAGGGCGCCCTGTCCCTCCCGCGCGGGGGTAGTCACCTGAGCGGCTCAGCACCTCCCACTCGTGGGGCCCGCAGAAAATCGCGGCCAGGGCCGAGAGTTCCTCACGCACGAGCTCCGCCATGGCTATGGGCCTCGCCCCCTCAGCGCTTCCCCTTCCGCTGTCGCTGTCGTAGCTGTCGCCGCCGCCGCCGCCGCCTCCATTGGCCAGGAGCAGCACTGCCTGCGGCCACCCGGGGGCACCCCGCACCTCCGCAGCCGGGCAGCACGGGGGCGGAGCGAGATGGGGCGAGGGCGGAGCGAAACGAACGTGGGCGGGGCGAGACGGGGTGAGGGCAGGGGGAGACTGGGCGGGCTGGACCCTTAGAAGTTCCGCCCGGAAGCTCTTGCTCATTAACTACAGACGCGAAGCTCAGACCCTCGGTTTGGAGATTTTCTTGGAGGTCGAGGCCCGGCGCCTCTGTCTGCACCCGAGGCGACCGCCCAGCTTACCCCCGGCTCTTCTGAGCACAGGGAAGCCTCCCAGCAAAGCCTGAAACCCTCTAAGTTTAGCTGCAGGCTTCGAACCCCGACCGTCCCCGCCCAGCCTTGGGCTGCTGAGGTGGGGATGAACTGGGCGAAGGACACGTGGGAGTTAGGAAGAAACAAACAAGCAGGGAAGTGACCGAGAGACGAGGTGAGACCTTGCCCTGCTCAGGTTTGAACTGAGTGTTGGAGATAACCACAGTTAACAAAATAAAATTCTTCGCCCCCGTGGAGCTGTTAGCAACCCTGGTGCCTGGGAAGCCCGGAAGAGGCCCGGGTTAGTAACAACCTCCAGGATGCCCTCCGAACTGGTACTGGCGCCGGGACTCTAGACAAGGTCCGGATTCCCGAGCCCTTCCCCTTACGGGTGCAAAAAGGGAGGGTCAGGACCTGCCAGTCCTGGCTTCGGGATGTTGACTTGACGGACCAGGACTCATGGGAAGTGTGCGCCAAAGTCCTGGGAGCAAAGTGTGCTAAGGCTCCTCGTTTGTCTCCTGCCTTCACAGGGGACAGCCCTGCTGCAGGTGGCCAGTGGGAATCCTTGGCTGTTGGGGTATGACCCAAGGGTGTAAACACTAGCTTTGCAGTGTTTTCGATTTCGTGATATTCGATGCATACAATACAATGTGACTCTTGAAGCTTAATGAAATTATCATTCTTGAGTCCAGCACCTAAATTTTAAAATGTGAGCAATATCAATAGGTTAACAGAATAAGCAATCTATTCTGTTTTGATTATAGTGAACAAGATTACAATACTTATCTGCAGTAGGTCTGTCTCTCGGATGTTTGCCTGGTCTTTGCTTTTCCAGTAACAATTTAAAATTTGGCAGCCCCCAAAAGCAGCTGGTCTTGCTCATGGAGTTCTCACAACTTTTGTTTGTATGAGAAATCACATTTCATGAGATAAATATGGGAATTTAGGTCGTTATGCAGTGACTCCTGTCACTGACCTACAGAAGTCAGAACAAAGTTAGCTGATTTTAAGACCCTGCATCCACTCACCATGACCATTCCCGCTATTGGTAAAAAAGGAATCTGATAAAGGAAAAGATACTGGCTTCCCGGAACAGAAAGGAAACCGAACAAGATGGACTGCAGGGAAAATGCTTTTCAGAAGATGCCATGGGATTTCAGTGACCCCGAGTAATTAGGAGCACATAATTGGGAAGATGAAGGCTTATTTAAACTCAGTTATCTCTGATATGGCCAACTGGCTTAAAGAAAAAAAAAAAACTCCTTTATTTCCAAAATAAAAGACGTTCCAGCAGTTCAGTAGGTTCAAATTAACTGCTAAAGAGATTGAACAAAAGAATACATTTTTAATTTAAAATACCACTGTTATTTTAATTCAAAATCCAGTGTTACGATTAAAAGTCAAACAATTTGGTTTTTGACTTATTTATTGAAAATAATCTATAAAATAGGCCGGGTGCAGTGGCTCACGCCTGTAATACCAGCACTTTGGGAGGCCGAGGAGGGTGAATCACATGAGGTCAGGAGTTCGGGACCAGCCTGACCAACATGGTGAAATGCCGTCTCTCCTAAAAATACAAAACTTAGCTGGATGTGGTGGCAGGCACCTATAATCCCAGCTACTCAGGAAGCTGAGGCAGGAGAATCGTTTGAACCCGGGAGGCGGAGGTTGCAGTGAGCCGAGATTACACCTTTGCACCACTCCAGCCTAGGCGACCAAGTGAGACCCTGTCTCAAAAGCAAAAAACAAAACAAAACAAAACAAAAATCTATAAAATATTCAAATAGTTTTTACTTATTTTTAATTTTCCAAATTTACTATATGTGAGATGAGTGAAATAACACGAAGAGCAAAATTACAGCTGTAGGAAGGATTAGGAGGCAATTGCTGAAGCCCGCTGTCAGCAAGAGGTCCGTGAAAATTGATTAAAGAGTACATCAATCTATTATTAAAATTTTCTTGTCAATAGGTTTCTTCTTTGCTCTTCCTTTCTCAGTTGATTTCTTAACCTGCTTTTCATACCTCATTTAGCGTGTTTAAATAAAAAAGAAGTCAATGTGAATGTCTTTTAAATTGACACTATCCTAAGGCACTGAAGTCCCATGAATTAGTTTCTGCACTCTGACATTTGGAAATAATCATCTCAGAGACTGCATAATGTCAGCTTGATATTTCTCGCACTGTGAAAATATCAGCTACATGTCAAATCTCTAAAGTCTACCTTAATGTAATAAGTTTCCTCGTATTCACAGGCTACTGAAAATTCAAAATATTTAAATGTAGGATGAATGTCTACAGTTAGAGCATTGTCTATCTCCATCTCTATCTCTCCCTTCTCATCCTTGTACACACAAAGGTGTGTGATTTGCTAGAACAATTATTTTTACAAGCAAATTTTCTAAATAGTTGGTTCCCCAAGACCATAAGGGGGAAAGGTTTAAAACCTTTTGCCTTCAGTTAAAACCAATAACCCAGAAGATAGTTCTTTTTATTTTGGGGGGAAACAGTTCTACTCACTTTCTCATGAGTAGTATGCAGACTTACTCAACTCTAAGTTTGAAATCTTAAGTCAAAACTCACATGAGCATAGAAATGAGAATGCACAATTTCAAGAATATTAGGAGAGTTAAGTGTTATGTCAAAAAACGGTGAGGATCCTAATACTGGAGTGGAGTGTGATAAGAAAAAATATCAAATCAAAACTCAGAAAGGTAAAAGTGCTTTCATGAACCACCAAAACAACCAAAAGAGGACTTAAATGCCAACTTCCTAAATAAATCTGAACTCTAAGAAACTGTGCTACTGGTTCTGTCTAAAGAGTTTCTGCAATCGCATACTCATTTCACAAAATGTTCTTAGATACTCACTGATTGTTGGCCGGGCTCTGCAGGCTGAGTGTGGAGAGGAGGAGAGTTAAGAGATGAAAACAAGTCCATGTTTCCAGTGACTACAGCCTTTGGTCTAGACAAGTAAACACAATATGCAACAATTACAAGTTCTTTCACCAAGCTGAGGGTACAAGAATTATCACATTTCCTTAGCAGTGTGAAGTTCAATATTATGGTATAGGTTAAAGTAACAGAGTAGGAGTAGCATATACCTCCCACAATTTCCCAGAGGAGAAATAATTTGGAAATGCTCAGGAACACAGTAGCCCTCCAAAAGTACACAAAGTCTGGGATATTAACTGGTCATAGTTGTTTTGTTTTGTTACAGTATACAGATCATAAATTTATTTTTCATCATGATAAAAGAAAAGCAAATAAAATATATGAGAATTTGCTACTGGCTCTGTGATCGTACCATTGTGTGGAAAGATCTGCCTCCATCATGTCCAAGTAATCTGTACTCCCTCCAAAATATTGGCTGCACTCTGCCATGCTTGATTTCTATGCGTGAATGATATCAAGACAGTTCCAGCTTGCTTTATGGGAACCCATCCATATGGCCCAAATTTACCAATATAAAAGCTCAATGCCTTCTCAATGTTATAAAAACAAGTCACTGGTATCATTAGGGTTTTTGAGTTTTTCTAGTTAAAATAGTATCCAGTATTTAATTTTGGTGATACTATAAATGGATTCTTTTTATTCATTATATTTTCCCACTGTATTACTAGTGTAGCCAGTTTTTATTATCTAAAAGAGGGTTGAGGATTGTGTGACTTTTTAGATATCCTTTTCTCCAAACTCATAAAGGGACTATCCATGAGTAAACTCTGCCATTTTAGCAAAAGTGATTGCAAATGTAAAGATAGATGTATATCAAGGAACCACAGGTAAAACTCAGAAAATTAGAACTGGATTTCCCTTTTAAAAATTATAGTGGAAGGAGGGAAGAAGGTAGGAAGGGAAACAGAAAGAGAAAAAAAAGAGGTGGGAGGAACGGGAGGGGGGAAAAGGAGGAGAAATACAGAAAGAAAAGGATGATTTTTATGAGGCAAAAGAAGTCATGAGTTAGGAATTTGTCTTTATGTCAGGAAAAAGTAAAAAAGATTGACTTGCCTGCTTCTTACATAAAGAAGTCTGAAACTTGATTCAATAACAATATGAGATCTGAAATTTGATTCAAAATAATACAGGAGGGGGGAAGAGGCTATAGTGTGAGTGGGGCAGAAGCTGATCATAGGTTAATGATTGGTGGGGTAGAGTGATGGGTACATGAAGATTCAGTATTTCATTCCCTCTACATTTGTGTATTTCATATTCTTTTTAATAAATGTTAATTTTTAAAATGTGTTCAGTAGATAATACATCAGGATATTTGAGTTTTGCATAATGCTTAACTAAGGGAAAAAGGACAAAAATAAATCAGGAAAATAGGAGGGAAGGAAAAGGAAAAACCAGAGCCAAATGGAGTGAATAGAGTTGGTGGATGATATTAAGAGACAGAAGATGACAGGTTCTAAAGTGATGTGTTTAACAGATGTATGATTTAGGATTAGTTCGGGTGTAAAAAGCACAGAGCCTAACAGTGCAGTGGCTTTAACAAGATACAATTGGTTTTCTCTTAAACGTTCAAGTCTGGAGGTAGGCAGAGCTTTGGTGCTCTCCAGTGTCAGGATACAAGTTCCATCTATTTTGTGGCTCTGCTCTGCACAGATTTGATTCCCATGGTCATGCTGTGGTCCACGGTGGCTTTTGGAGCTCCAGCCACCAGTCAGAAGAATGGGATTCAGTCCAATTTCATTGGCTAGAACTCAGTCCCCATGACTGCTGCCAGTTAAAAGGGAGCTTGAAAATGTTGGTTTTAATCTGAGAGGCCCTGTACTCATCAAGATGAGTTTGGGTCAGATGGATAGCTTGCAAATTTTTTTTTCCATTCTGTAGGTTGTCTCTTCACTCTGTTGATTGCTTCCTTTGCTGTGCAGAAGCTTTTAGTTTGATGTAATCTCATTTGTCTATTGTTTTTGTTGCCTCTGCTTTTGAGGTCTCACCCAAAAACTCTTTGCCTAGACCAATGTCCTGATGCATTTCCCCTATGTTTTCTTCTAGTAGTTTCATAGTTTCTAGTCTTAAATTTAAGTCTTTAATCTATTTTGAATTGATTTTTGTATATGGTGAAAGATAGGTATCTAGTTTGTCTCCACTAGAATTTAAACTTCCATTAAACTTCCAGGGGCCTTATCGTGCTTGTTCACCTCTGTATCTAGATTTTAGGAATCTAAAACAGTGCCTGGCAGATTAGGAATTCAATACATATTTATTGATACAAATAAACTCATCATAAAGTTCATAAATTCTTGATAAAATAACTTAGACTTATCAAGCACCTACCATATGCTAGTCATTTTATAAAATTTCAGGCATTTTTATGAGTGAATGAGACAGTCACTGCCCTCCAGACACTTGGAATCTAATCCCAGAGGAGCACCAGCATTTCCTGGGATGAAGTGATGAAGGTCCTGCCAAAGAAGTAAAAGACCATTGGAGAAGGCCTAGGATGCCTGGTTTGGCCATTGTGATAGAGTTTCCCCATCATAGGGTTAGGGGAGGAGGAAGAAAGCTTAAGGAAATGTGTCTGGAAAGATAGATCTCTGACTTTATTCTTCAACAAGCATTCATTGAGCACCTTACTATGTGCCAAGTATTGCACCAGGTCCCAGGGAAACTGGTTTGCAACAGGAATCTCTTAGAAGTTGTAGTGTAGTGGGAGGGACAGGTCTTAAAAGATCATACATGTGGTCATCTGCAGCCTGCAGAAATCATGGAAGTAGATGATTGCCGGTCTGAATCACAAGAATTTCACAATGACGGTGATGTACTTCCTGGCAATGAAACAAAGAAGCACTCTTTTGCTGGTGTTTCTAACACAATCTGGATCAAAACAATAACCCCTTTGTGGGAGTGTTGCTGCATTTCCCTGTTGTTTTTCACTTTTTAATATTATTTCCTTCTGTTTTTAGTTGGGGAAAGAAGTCAAAATAGAGAAAATCTCCCTTGTAGCACAATTGCCACCTGCTAATACCACATTGGCTTTTGTTTCTGTCTGTCTGTCTGCCTCTCTCTCTTTCTCTGTCTCTTTGCCTTAGTGATATAAAAGCTATCTAAGAATAAAAGGCTAGGCTATAATACTTTGTCATTTGTTGTTTTAGGTAAAATCTTTGTATATTTATGTGATTCTCATTGCCGTTCAAAACATTAATTAGCCAGAAATTTTTTCACCGATAGCTTCATTAGTTTCAAAATGAACATTATACTTCCAGATGAAACACAGCCAGAGCTTCTACTATTGGGATCATATTACCACATACTTTGTCATTACCTCTTTCCCCTTTTTCCTAATTCCTTACTTCTCCCCTTGGTGAACTCTTATTCATTCTTGAGATCTGAATCCCACTCCTCCTATACTTCCCCATCACTTATCATATGGAACTGTATTTGCTTATATGTCTGTAATCCCAGTAGATTATGACTTTCATGAGATGAGGGTGCATTTCTATGTCATCTTTGGTGGTATTGTGTCCCTAATTGGTGGGTTCTTGGTCTGGCTGACTTCAAAAATGAAGCCGGAGGCCCTCATGGTGAGTGTTACAGTTCTTAAAGATGGTGTTTCTGGAGTTTGTTCCTTCAGACATTCACCTGTGTCTGGAGCTTCTTCCTTCTGGTGGGTTCGTGGTCTCGCTGACAGGAGTGAAGCTGCAGACCTTTGCAGTGAGTGGTACAGCTCTTAAAAGGCAGCACAGCTGGAGTTGTTTGTTCTTCCCAGTGGGTTCGTGGTCTTAATGGCTTCAGGGGTGAAGCTGCACACCTTTGCGGTGAGTGTTACAGCTTTTAAAGGCAGCAAGATTTATTGAAAAGAGCTAAAGAACAAGGCTCCCACAATGCGGAAGGGACCCCCAGCGGGTTGCCGCTGGTTAGCGCAGGCAGCCTGCTTTTATTCCTTTATCTGAGCCCACCCACATCCTGCTGATTGGTCCATTTTACAGAGAGCTGATTGGTCTATTTTACAGAGAGCCAATTGGTCCGTTTTGACAGAGTGCTGACTGGTGCGTTTACAGTCCTTGAGCTAGACACAGAGTGCTAGACGGAAAAGTTCTCCCAGTCCCCACTAGGTTAGCTAGACACAGAGTACCAAGTGGTGTATTTACAAACCCTGAGCTAGACACAGAGTGCTGATTGGTGTATTTACGATCCTCTGGCTAGATACAAAAGTTCTCCAAATTCCCATCTGGCTCAGGAGCCCAGTTGGCTTCACCTAATGGATCCTGCGCAGGGGCTGCAGGCAGAGCTGCCCACCAGTCCTGAGCCGCGCCTGCGCTCCTCAGCCCTTGGGCTGTCCATGGGACTGGGCGCCACGGAGCAGGAGGCTCAGGACCCCGGGAGCCCACTGCACGGGGGAGCTGAGATGTGGCTGGCTGCAGGTCCCAAGCCCTGCCCCCGCGGGGAGGCAGCTAAGGCCCAGCGAGAATTCGAGTGCAGCGCAGGCGGGCCAGCACTGCTGGGGGACCCGGCGCAACCTCCGCAGCTGCTGGCCCGGGTGCCAAGCCCCTCACTGCCCTGGGCCTGCGGCTCAGTGTACGGGGCCCGCGGAGCCTGCAATCACGCTTCCCGGACCTCGCGCTGGCCTGGACACACGCGACCCCGGTTCCTGCCCGCGCCTCTCCCTCCACACCTCCCCAGCAAGCAGAGGGAATCGGCTCCAGCCTCGGCCAGCCCAGAGAGGGGCTCTCACAGTGCAGTGGTGGGCTGAAGGTCTCCTCAAGCCCCGCCAGAGTGGATACTGAAGCCTAGGAGGCGCCTAGAGTGAGGGCTGCTAGCACCTTGTCACCTCTCAGTATCTCCAACTCTTAGCACAGGGCCTGGCATGTAAAAGACATTGAATATTTGTGGAATGAGTCAAGAATGAATGAATGCATGGTTATAGTGTGTAAGTAAATATGTTATGGTTCACTTTTCTTATTACCTCCACTCTGATGTCTACCAGATTTTGTTAGATCTTGAACATGTTGACACACATCAGTGTTAAGCAGGTAGATTAATATTGATGTCTTTACTTGATTCACATTGACAGTAGTGAAGAAAATACAAATGGGCAATTGAAACAATGGATTAATCCTAACGAAACCCCACAGTTTCATACAGGAGCCGAAAAGAGGAGTGCATGCCACCTTTACAGTAACTTTTCACATTTGACTAATAGTTTGCTCACAGTTACTACTTCACTTGATTGTATTATGCGCAAATAAAAATGGCTTTTAAAGTAATTTAAAGCTACTATACAATATAAACTTTTGAAATTACTGGGTTGAGTCTGGAAGTCATGTGGTAGGTAAATCTATACAGTATTTATGTTCCAAACTGAAATGAGATACCCCATGGTACCTGATCCAGGCTAGCTAGAAATCTATCGTATTTCCACCTGAATAAGTGAGTAGGGTATAATGTTTTGTTACTATACAAGTTACTATTAATCACTTTTAAAATAACTAAGTCACTCATAGATAGGCAAGTGATGTGTAACAATATAACCATAGTAATTAAAATTAAGAAGAGGCATTTAGATATCTAACTCTATAGGTCATGATCTCTTAAGAAGCTTCTTTTTCTTTTGTATTTTTTTTAATTTTTCTGATGCTTCTCCTTTTATTTTTCTGATGCTTCAATATGTTGTTGACCATGGCTTAAATTAACAGATCAGATTATGTTGAAGGGGGTAGGGGATTCATTGGAGAGGGATCCAAGGGAAATTTTTATTGTTGATTAAAATGCTCTATTTCTTAATTGAGGTAGTAGTTACATGAGTTTAAGCCATTTAACTGTACCTTTAAGAGCTGTGCATTTTATTTTATGTACATCTCGATTTTTTAAAGTATTGGGGGAAAATAGACAGGTAAGCAAGTTCATATTTTCACAAGATTCCCGTTTTTTTCTGAATTTGAGCTGAGTATGCTCTCAGCTTAAAAACTAAAGGGAATTTATTCTTTTAAAAAATATGTAAGCTTTGCTACTGCTTGATTTTTATGTTATAACAACAAATCTTGGCAAGAAAAAAATACAGGTTTCAAGTGTCTTCAATTGGCACCAATCTGTCTCTGTGAATGAAATGATAGTAGAATTGAAGAAAACCAAATCTTCACTTAGGGAAAATTGTTTTTAGCCTAAAAGTTCAGCCTACCATTGTCTGTTAATATTAACCAAAAGAAAAAAAAAATGATCGATTCAAGTACACCTTATTTTACACAGACTGTTATTCAAAAAAAAATTTTTTTTTGAGACCAAGTCTCGCTGTCACCAAGTGGTACGATCTGAGCTCACTGCAATCTCCACCTCCTGGGTTCAAGCGATTCTCTTGCCTCAGCCTCCTGAGTAGCTGGGACTACAGGCATGAGCCACCACACGTGGCTAATTTTTTGTATTTTTAGTAGAGACAGGGTTTCACAAAGTTGGCCAGGTTGGTCTTGAACTCCTGACCTCAAATGATCTGCCCACATCAGTCTTCCAAAGTGCTGGGATTACAGACATGAGCCACTGCAGCCAGCCGTTATTCAAATAATTTTTAATGCATTAAATGAACTCACTATTTCAAATAATTTTATAATGATATTTATTTTTGGCTAAGTCAGGTACCTGTAGTGATATGGGCAGTCTAGTATTCTTTATATATCACTTTTTATTTTATTATTATTATTTGTAGAAACAGGGTCTTGCTATGTTGTCCAGGCTGGTCTAAAACTCCTGACCTCAAATGATCCTTCTGCCTCAGCATCCCAAATTGCTGGGATTACAGGTGTGAGCCACCATGCCCAGACTGTATATCACTTTTTAGATGCATTTTATATATATATATATATATATATATATATATAAACATCTCTGAAATCAAGAAGCTCCATACCATCAATGGCATCTTGCCTTGGCATTAGCCAGGCAGCAGACAAGAGGGCTTGCACATGCATTATTTTGTCATTTCCTTGATGACTTGATTTCTGAGATCATGAAATCTTACAGAATGACAAAATGACTATTAACATCTTGGAAAGAAGTCCTGGAGGTATTAGTGGAGTTTTGGGGGGAATTGTTTGTTTGTTTGTTTGTTTCTTAAGTAATGCAGTTTCACCAATGCTGTCAAAGAAACAAAGGATAATACATATGGAAGAATATAGACACAAATGCCTCTGAGTTGAAATGTGGTTCACAGACATGGAATGTTAACAAGTTTTGGGAATACTGTAGCCAAGTTTTGACTGATATCTTCATTTCTATGTATGAATAATACTGATATTTGATCATATACATCTAACTAAATCTAAAAGAGCTTTTTCAAGAAGTATAAAATAAAAATTTCAAGCAATAAATAAGCCAGAGTATAATTGGCAGCTATTTTCTTTTGTAGAGCTACATAAAATAGTGGCCCATCTCACAATTGGTGGCACCTTAGATTCTATGAAAACTGATCTTTATCAGTTGGCTTTGTGTCTGTTGGCTTTTCAGCCAGGGTTATGGTGGAAGAGTAGGGATGAAAGACCTGGAATCAAATAATATCTTTAAATGTATAACAATAACCGTACCATTTATTGAGTAGCTACTATAGGCCAACAGTTATGCTAAGTGCATTATGTACATTGTTGCATGTTATTCTTCCCCAAAACCCCAAAAGGCAGTTATTATTGAACTTTTATTCCTTCAGAGACATTAAATAATATGTCCAAGGTAAAATTGCAAAGCAGAATTTGAACCTAGTTTTGAGTAACCCCCCCTCAAAAAAAAGCTCTTACTTTCTGTTCAGCAACTTCCCTCACCCCACCCCCAACATCCCTAGGAGTTCAAAGTGAAAGCTTAAAGAAGGTGCTGAGAGCTAGAAAGAGATAGAGAGAATGAGAATCCCAGCAACATTCAGTCACTGTTCAGGTTGTTCTCAAAGCCAGCTTTACCTTTGATTTGGTGGTGCAGCTCTTTCTTCAATTATGTAAGATACCTTAGAATCCTAATATCAAAGCATCCTCTTTTTTAACCTTAGCTAGTTCTATTTGGGATTTTATTCCTTGTAACCAAAAGCATACCATTGTAATGTATACCATTTATACATTTTACTAGTAATAATAAAACATTACTTTTCACACACCTCTAACAGCCAGATTTGAGCCTTGCTGTCTCACTTCTTTAAAAGTGCAATGAATGAAGCTGGCTGTTTCAGTTACAAGTCTGTGGCTTTGGAAGCATCTGATTCTCTGTAGATTAAACTATGCCCTAATCAGCACTGGGTAAGAAGCAGTAAAATAAGCACAAAGAACTTAGACCATGAGTCAGCTCAGTTTTCCTGAGCAGCTCTGTTTTAGTGCAAGTTGCTTAACTTTGATGAAAGTTTCCTCCACTGTAAAAAGATGCAAATTACACGATGATTTCTGAGAACCTTTCTGGTTTTTAAAATTCTTTCCTCTCGCACAGATTAAAGTCATCCAGACATTGCATGGGTTACATGTGAGTATATCCAGTGGATTTCATGGCCCATTTCACTCCCAGTTTCTTTGATCATATGTATTGTCGTCTTAATAGAATTCAAATTCAGTATTGTCAAGTGATATGCTTAACAAAATTAAATGAAGACAATGCCATTGTGCTCAGTAGTGAGAATTTCTAAGAACTATGAAATACCTATGGATGAAATAAAAGAATAAACTGATGTTATAAACCTTATCTCCAACTACCTCATGATAGTTTTTATACTATAAGACTTGTGACTGGGGGAAAGGAAAAATCACTAAGTTCTGAAATGGTACAGAGAGTTTCCATTCTCCCTGCAGTTGAAGTCAGATCTTCAAAGCTAGATAATGAGAAGGAAATGGAAATGTTCTTGTTTTTCCTCATGGACTATTGATTTTATTTATTTTTTTCTTTTTTGAGACAGAGTCTTGTTCTGTTGCCCAGGCTGGAGTGCAGTGGCACAATCTAGGCATACTGCAACCTTCAACTTATGGGTTCAAGCAAGTCTCATCTCTCAGCCACCTGAGTAGCTGGGATTACAGGAGTACACCACCATGCCCAACTAATTTTTGTGTTTTTTGTAGCGACAACGTTTTGCCATGTTGGCCAGGCTGGTCTTGAATCCCTGGCCTCAAGTGATCCACCTGCCTTGACCTCCCAAAGTGCTGGGATAACAGGTGTGAGCCACAGCACCCAGCTTGATTTTAACTTTTATTACCAAAATTAAATGTGGGATTGCTTTTGTCACCAAAATCATGACCTTTTAAAAGCCCACCTTAATAAGTAACTTGCAATTATAAAAAAGTTTGCGTACTCAATCTTAGCCAATTGATACAGTTTTACAAATCAAAAACTAAACTCCTCAGCCAAAATGTTGACTTGGAAAAACAAAGCATAGGATGCAATTTGGAAATTATTATATTATCGTTTCTCTCAAAAGCACAAATCATTTTTTTTCCAACAAAAGTAGAATTGATTCAATAAAGAGCATTAAAGTTATAATGTATTTGAGGGGATGCAACTCAATATATTTTTATATTTAATGGTGTCATATGATTCACTGAAAGAACCATTTCCAAAGTCAGTAATATTTATGGCTTGGAATTTTTGATAGCTTTGTATTGATTCCTAACCTACTGATACTTAAGCAATTATTCAGGGGTATGATTTCCGTCATGTGTTCATTACTTTGGGTAACATTTTAAGAAAGGGAAATCAAGGAAAGGAACAAAACTATATTTACTAAATACTAATTATGTCCACTGTTTTCATCCGCAGAATGAATACAGGAATGTCTGTCTGCCTGTCTGTGCATACTCTGTGAAGCAATACACCAGCATTACATGCTGACCCAAGGATAGCCAGTACGCCTTCTGCAAGAGGAAAGTTTGTGTTTCAAAATCCATCAAGGTAAATCTTTGGCTGCCCACACTCATATCCCCAGACATCAGAGAATCTTAGTCATCCACATGTAGTGAGGCCCAGCTACGGTGCTAGTTCCAACAGTACATAAATGGCTGTGACTGCCAGGAGGAAGCTGACTCAGTATGGCTCCCCAGTCGCTACCAGTGGTGATATTCACAATATTTAACAGTGAATGCAGCTTGAGGCCTGGCCAATCTAACAAACACTAGGTATAAACATCTCTGCTGGCTGGTGCAGTGCACCCTGGCTGAGTGTCAGCCCCAGCAATTGAGTGTCAGCTTGAGCAACCAGTGCAACTTTAGAGTTTACAAATACACTTAAAAGTATATTATCTCATTTAGTCCCCCAAAATTATGTTATGTAGGTATTATTACTTTTCTCAATTTATGGGTGAGAAAATTGAGGCTTACAGAGGTCAAGTAATTTTCCCTAGGTCACACAGCTAGTAAGTGGTAGAATTTAGATGAACTATGGCTGACCAGCACAACCAGTCTGCTTTCTTCTGCGGTTTGTCTTCTATTCCCAATGCCAATTATAGAGAGCAGAAACTCTCTAATTTTTTAGACTATACTACCTATTCAGAAGTCAGAAAATGAAAAGTGACAATTAGGCCAGGTGCAGTGGCTCATGCCTATAATTCCAGCATTTTGGGAGGCTGATGCAGGAGGATCACTTGAGCCCAGGTGTTCAAGACCAGCCTGAGCAACATAGCAAGATCCTGTCTCTACAAAAAAAAAATTAAAAATACACATACACCTGTGGTCCCAGCTATTCAAGAGGCTGAGGTGCAAGAATGACTTGAGCCCAGAAGGTCAAGATTACAGTGAACTGTAATCATACCACTGCACTCCAGCTTGGCTGACACAGCAAGACCCTGTTTCAAAAAATAAATATTAAAAAAAAGATCTTGATCCAGTACTTCAGCTTTGTGTTATTCAAATCACTCAGTTACAAGTCGTTTCCACTATATGACTTTTTACTTGGCCTGTGGAAATGTTAATGACTGTGCAAAGAAACATGTGAATAAGACACGTTCAATATTATTTTCGTGAGGCTCTTCTTCACTGCTCTCAACTTCTGCTACCATCAGCATGTTAATCTGTATTGAAAAAAAATGAACCAAATAGCTAGCTTCCTGGATAAAATTTATCCTACGAGTTTAATCTTAGTAGGCAAGGCATGAAGTCATTCAGTCTTTTTTTTTTTTTTTTTTGAGATGGAGTCTCGCTCTGTCACCCAGGCTGCAGTGCAGTGGTGTGATCTTGGCTCACTGCAACCTCCACCTCCTGGGCTCAAGCAATTCTCCTGCCTCAGCCTCCTGAGTAGCTGGGACTACAGGTGCATGCCACCATGCCCAGGTAACATTTTGTATTGTTAGTAGAGACGGAGTTTCACTGTGTTAGCCAGGATGGTCTCGATCTCCTGACCTCATGATCCACCCGCCTCGACCTCTCAAAGTTACAGGTGTGAGCCACTGCACCCGGCTGTCATTCAGTCTTTTTAAGGATTAAAAATCCATTTATCTTGGGGAGACGAGACAAAACTCTGATGCATAAAAATTCCAAATAATTTATGTAGAACCTCACCCTCAAGGAGGAAGAATACAATTGCCCACTCCTTGAGTACAGACTTCACATAGTGACTTCCATCCATAAGGACAGTACGAAAAGAGAGTGGGGAAGGAAGAGTAACTTAACAGTGGAGAAACCTGACAAACACTATATTGGCCATGTGATCAAGGTCAACATCGACAGCGATAAGTAATGTTGGCAGTATGTACCCTTGATGTGAGGGGATTAAAGTGATACTTTACTTCTGTGGTCTTCCTCACCCAAACCCACAACCCCAGTTTAATAGTGAGAAAAGCGTCAGACAAATTCCAGTTGAGGTACATTCTACAAAGTACCTGACCAGTACTCCTCCAAGCTATCAAGGTCATCAAAAACAAGAAAAATCAGAGAAACTGTCACAGTCAAGATGAGACCATGAAAAAATAAACTTTGGCACATGAAAATTTTAGAGTTAATTTGAGCAGTGAGCAATTCATGAATCAGGCAGCACCAAACCACATGTGGTTTGGGCTCCATAGAGGGGGTATGAGGAGAACACTTTTATGAAGTGTTCATAGAAGCAATACAAAGAAAATGTTTGACTGGTTAAAGTGAGACAGTATCCTTCAAGTCTCTAGTTGGCAGTTTCTGATGAGTAAAGTTACTCTGAGATGGGTTTCAAGGTTTGCTTACACAGAAACCCAGAACACAGATCTCTCTCAGCCTCATGGCTTCCCAGAAACCTCTCAGCCTAATGGCTTCCCAGTTACTTTTGTTTTTTTTTTAAACATAACTAAATGTTATGTATCCTGGATGGGATCCTGTAATAAGGAAGGGATATTAGGTAAAAACTAAGAAAACCTGAATACAGTATATATTTTAGTTAATAATAATGTATGAATATTGATTTATTAATTATAACAAATGTATCATATTGATGTTAAGATAATAGGAAGAGAAGTTGGGTGCAAGGTGTATTAGAATTGTCTGTACTGACTGCAACTTTTCTGTAAATCTAAAATTGTTTTGAGATATGACGTTTATTTTTAAAATAATTCACTTAGCATTTTGGCATTTCAATAGTTGATCGTGATATACCAGTCCCTTGGTTAACTCAAAATTCCTAAAGAGACCGATAATAAAAGTGAGGTTGGAAATCCTCAAAGCCACACTTTCTTCTGAGGAAGCCTACCTCCAACATTGTCACTCCCCACCCTCCACCCTCCCCCAAGCCCCCAACCCCCCCACCCCAAACACACACAGCATCCCCTCACAGTATCCTTTCATGGCCAAGGTTCCTGCAAGACAAGTACAGCTGTCCCTCCCTATTCCTGGATGACTGGTTCCAGGACCTTCCTGTGATACCAAACTCCAAGGGTGCTCAAATTCCTGATATAAAATGGCATAGTATTTGCATACAACCCATGTACATCCTCCAATATACTTTAAATCTTCTCTAGATTACTTATAATGCCTAATACAATGTAAATGCTCTGTAAATAGTTGTTATACTGGATTGATTAGGGTATAGTGAAAGAAAAAAAAGCTGTACATGTTCAGCATAGGCACAATTTTTAAAATATTTTCCATCTGAGGTTGGTTGAATACGTGGATGCATAGTACATGGATACTGAGGGCCAACTGCAGTCTCTACTTCACCTCTCACTCACTCTTCAAACCACTGCAGTCATGTGTCTACCCAGCAATGACTCAAAGTCCAAATCCAGTGGATTCTCCTCAGTCTTCATCTTACTTAACCTGAGGAAGATTGAAAGTACTGATCACTCACTACTTTGAAACTTCCAGTTTCCTCACCACAGTCTCCTTGGTTCTTCTTTCATCACTCCTTCTCGTTTACTAATATAGCAAGATACTCACCTTTCACCATTTTTTATTTTTGCCTTTTAAAAGGTGACAGAACTTGAGCTTCTTGTTCAGAAGGGTTATATGAATAAAATTCTAAGTTATGCAAATGTAGGGTGAGTGGCAGCTAGCATAAGAGGATGTTCCCCATGGAATGCCTTCTTCCTCACTGCCAGAGTAATAGATCCAACTTGTTCAATAACAAGTATGTTCCTGGTGGTCTTTGGTTAGAGAGCATTGGCAATTTTTGTCCTATATATAAGTAAAATACTAAACACATTTATATTATTGCTTATGTGATTAAGTGACTTTAAGTAACGTAAAGAATGGGAGGAAGTCACACACATACCTGATAGTTGATCTGTACATTGGCACACAGCCAGTACTTACCAAGTAATTAAACATTGCTTTATGTTGTCTATTATCCTGTCTAATCATTTCAGCATGTTTTTTGATATTACTTACATTATTAGCTATTAAACAGTTACACTAAACAAGAGATTTCTCCAGACAGAAGGAAGATTTTGCCTTACTTGTTTTAAAAGAGAGTTCAAATAGGGGTCTGATTAGATGTAGCTCAGGTGCTGCTCTCTTGCACACATTTGGGAAGCCCGAGCTTATGGATGGCAATTATAGTGTGTATTGCAGGATGGATACAGCACTTCAGACAGTGAGAAGATCAAGATACTGAGCTACTCTATGGAAGCAAGAGCCCACCATTCCTTTCAGAGGGGTTTGCTCTGGTTACATTAACTCTTCCTTTATCTTCTTCTACAACAGTCTACAAACAGATATAGACAGCTTCTCTGTGAAGGAAGTTTTCTGTCAAAATTAGAGAAGGACCAAATTTTACCTCTGGGTTCTTTCAATAAACCGGGAAAGTCTGAATTTTTATAGGCTATCAAGACGGGGTTGTGTTTCTATCCAATTCTGTCTAGATCTTAAAAAAAGGGAGAAACTCCAGGTTGGCATCTGGGTTGTACATGTTATCTGAAAAATCAACGGAAACTTTTTGAATTCAAGTGGAGAGTAGAAGTGGCTGCAAGTAGACTATGAACTCTTTGAGGAGGAACTCTTCTGATATGGTTTGGCTGTGTGTCCCCACCCAAATCTCATGTGGAATTGTAATCCCCGTGTGTCAGGGGAGGCACCTGGTGGGAGGTAATTGGATTACGGGGGCAGACTTCCCCCATGGTGTTCTCATGACAGTGAGTTCTCACAAGATCTGATGGTTTAAAAGTGTGTGGCAGGAGGACTCTTCCAAGATGGCCAAATAGGAATAGCTTTGGTCTGCAGCTCCCAGTGAGACTGACAGAGAAGATGGGTGATTTCTACATTTCCAACTAAGGCACCTGGTTCATCTCATTAAGACTGGTTGGACAGTGGGTGCAGCCCACAGAGTGTGAGCCGAAGCAGGGCAGGGCATTGCCTCACCTGGGAGGCACAAGAGGTCAGGGGATTTCCCTTTCCTAGCCAAGGGAAGCTGTGAGAGAGACTGTACCGGGAGGAACAGTACACTTCTGCCCAAATACAGCACTTTTCCCACAGTCTTCGCAACTAGCAGACCAGGAGATTCCCTCTGAGCCTGGCATAGCGGGCCCCATGCCCACGGAACCCAGCAAGCTAAGATCCATTGACTTGAAATTCTCGCTGCTAGTGCAGCAGTCTGAGATCGACCTGGGATGCTGCAGTTTGGTGGGGGGAGGGGCATCTGCCATTGCTGAGGCATGAGTAGGCAGTTTTATGCTTACAGTGTAAACAAAACTGCCAGGAAGCTCGAACTGGGTGGAGCCCACCGCAGTTCAGGAAGGCCGACTGCCTCTCTAGGTTCCACCTCTGTGGGCAGGGCATATCTGAAAAAAAGGCAGCAGCCCCAGTCAGGGACTTAGAGATAAAACCTTCATCCCCCTAGGACAGAGCACCTGGGGGAAAGGGCAGTGGTAGGCACAGTTTCTCCAGACTAAACATCCCTGACTGACCACTCTGAAGAGAGCAGTGGTTCTCCCAGCATGGCATTCAAGTTCTGATAATGGACAGACTGCCTCCTCAAGTGGGTACCTGACCCCTGCATAGCCTTACTGGGAGATACCTCCCAGTAGGGGCCAATGGACACCTCATACAAGAGAGCTCTGACTAGCATCTGGCGGGTGCCCCCCGGGACAAAGTTTCCAGAGGAAGTATCAGGCAGCAATATTTGCTGTTCTATAGCCTCTGCTGGTGATACCCAGGCAAAGAGCGTCTGGAGTGGACCTCCAGCAAACTCCAACACACCTGCAGCTGAGGGGCCTGACTGTTAGAAGGAAAACTAACAAACAGAAGAAGCATCAACATCAACAAAAAGGACATCCACACGAAAACCCCATCCGTAGGTCACCAACATCAAAGACCAAAGGTAGATAAAACCACAAAGATGGGGAGAAACCAGAGCAGAAAGGCTGAAAATTCCAAAAACCAGAACGCCTCTTCTCCTCCAAAGGATCACAACTCCTCGCCAGCAAGGGAACAAAACTGGACAGAGAATGAGTTTGATGAGTTGACAGAAGGAGGCTTCAGAAGGTGGGTAATAAGAAACTTCTCCGAGCTAAAGGAGCATGTTCTAAGCCAACACAAGGAAGCTAAAAACCTTAAAAAAAGATTAGAGGAATGGCGAACTAGAATAACCAGTGTAGAGAAGAACATAAATGACCTGATGGAGCTGAAAAACACAGCACAAGAATTTCGTGAAGCATATACAAGCTTCAATAGCCTATTCGATCAAGCGGAAGAAAGGATATCAATGATTGAAGTTCAAATTAATGAAATAAAGCAAGAAGACAAGATTAGAGAAAAAAGAGTGAAAAGAAACGAACAAAGTCTCCATGAAATATGGGACTATGTGAAAAGACCAAATCTACGTTTGACTGGTGTACCTGAAAGTGACGGGGAGAATGAAACCAAGCTGGAAAACACTCTTCAGGGTAATATCCAGGAGAACTTCCCCAACCTAGCAAGCCAGGCCAACATTCAACTTCAGGAAATACAGAGAACATCACAAAGATATTCCTTGAGAAGAGCAATCCCAAGACACATAATCATCAGATTCACCGAGGTTGAAATGAAGGAAAAAATGTTAAGGGCAGCCAGAGAGAAAGGTCGGGTTACCCACAAAGGGAAGCCCATCAGACTAACAGCAGATTTCTCAGCAGAAACCCAGAAGCCAGAAGACAGTGGGGGCCAATATTCAACATTTTTAAAGAAAAGAATCTTCAACCCAGAATTTCATATCCAGCCAAACTAAGCTTCATAAGTGAAGGAGAAATAAAATCCTTTACAGACAAGCAAATGATGACAGATTTTATCGCCACCAGGCCTGCCTTACAGGAGCTCCTGAAGGAAGCACTAAACATGGAAAGGAACAACCAGTAACAGCCACTGCAAAAATGTGCCAAATTGTAAAGATCATCGATGCTAGGAAGAAACTGCATCAATTAACAGGCAAAATAACTAGCTAGCATCATAATGACAGGATCAATTCACACATAACAATATTAACCTTAAATGTAAATAGGCTAAATGCCCCAATTAAAAGACACAAACTAGCAAGTTGGATAAAGAGTCAAGTCCCATCAGTGTGCTGTATTCACGAGACCCACCTCACATGCAAAGACACACATACACTCAAAATAAAGGGATGGAGGAAGATCTACCAAGCAAATGGAAAGCAAAAAAAAGCAGAGGTTGCAATCCTAGTCTCTGATAAAACGGACTTTAAACCAGCAGAGATCAAAAGAGACAAAGAAGGCCATTACATAATGGTAAAGGGATCAATTCAAAAAGAAGAGCTAACTATTCTAAATGTATATGCACCCAATACAGGAGCACCTAGATTCATAAAGCAAGTTCTTAGAGACCTACAAGGGACTTAGACTCCCACACAATAATGGGAGACTTTAAAACCCCACTGTCAAAGACAGATCAACAAGACAGAAAATTGACAAGGATATACAGGACTTGAACTCAGCTCTAGACCAAGCAGACCTAATAGACATCTACAGAACTCTCCAGCCCAAATGAAAAGAAAATACATTATTCTCAACACCACATTGTACTTCTTCTAAAATTGAGCACATAATTGGAAGTAAAACACTCCTCAGCAAATGTAAAAGAACAGAAATCGTAACAAACTATCTCTCAGACAACAGTGCAATCAAATTAGAACTCAGGATTAAGAAACTCACTCAAAACCACTCAACTATGTGGAAACTGAACAACCTGCTCCTGAATGACTACTGGCTACATAACAAAATGAAGGAAGAAATAAATATGTTATTTAAAACCAATGATAACTAAGACACAACATACCAGAATCTCTGGGACACATTTAAAGCAGTGTGTAAAGGGAAATTTATAGCACTTGATGCCCTCAAGAGAAAGCAGAAAAGATCTAAAATCAATACCCTAATATCACAATTAAAAGAACTAGAGAAGCAAGAATAAACACATTCAAAAGCTAGCAGAAGACAAGAAATAACTAAGATGAGAGCAGAACTGTAGGACCTAGATACACAAAAAAAAAAACCCTTTAAAAAAATCAATGAATCAAGGAGATGGTTTTTTGAAAAGATCAACAAAATAGATAGACTGCTAGCAAGACTAATAAAGAAGAAAAGAGAGAAGAATCAAATAGGCAGAATAAAAAATGATAAAGGGGATATCACCACCAATCCCACAGAAATATAAACTACCATCAGAGAATACTATAAACACCTCTATGCACATAAATTAGAAAATCTAGAAGAAATGGACAAATTCCTGGACACATACACCCTCCCAAGACTAAACCAGGAAGAAGTCAAATCTCTGAATAAACCAGTAACAGGTTCTGAAATTAAGGCAATAATTAATAGCCTACTAACAAAAAAAGTCCAGGAACAGATGGATTCGCGGCCGAATTCTACCTGAGGTACAAAGAGGAGTTTGTACCATTCCTTCTGAAGCTATTCCATTCAATAGAAAAAGAAGGAATCCTCTCTAACTCATTTTATGAGGCCAGCATTATCCTGATACCAAAGCCTGGCAGAGACACAACAAAAAAAGAGAATTATAGGCCAACATCCCCAATGAACATTGATGGGAAAATCCTCAATAAAATGCTGGCAAACTGAATCCAGCAGCACATCAAAAAGCTTATCCACCACGATTAAGTCGGCTTCATCCCTGGGATGCAAGGCTGGTTCAACTTATGCAAATCAATAAACGTAATCCATCACATTAACAGAACCAATGACAAAACCACATGATTATCTCAATAGATGTGGAAAACACCTTTGACAAAATTCAACAGTCCTTCATGCTAAAAACTCTGAATAAACTAGGTATTGATGGACTGCATCTCAAAATAATAAGAACTATTTATGACAAACCCACAGCCAATGTCATACTGAATGGGCAAAAACTGGAAACATTCCTGTGAAAACTGGCACAAGACAAGGATGCCCTCTCTCACCACTCCTATTCAACATAGTGTTGGAAGTTCTGGTCAGGGCAATCAGGCAAGAGAAAGAAATAAAGGGTATTCAAATAGAAAAAGAGGAAGTAAAACTGTCCCTGTTTGCAGATGACATGATTGTATATTTAGAAAACCCCATCATCTCAGCCCCAAATCTCCTTAAACTGATAAGCAACTTTAGCAGACTCTCAGGATACAAAATCAATGTGCAAAAATCACAAGCATTCCTACACACCAATAACAGACAGAAAGCCAAATAATGAATGAACTCCCATTCATAATAGCTTCAAAGAGAATAAAATACCTAGGAATCCAACTTACAAGGGATGTGAAGAACTCTTCAAGGAGAACTACAAACCACTGCTCAACGAAAGAAAAGAGGACACAAACAAATGGAAGAACATTCCATGCTCATAGATAGGAAGAATCAATATCATGAAAATGCTATACTACTCAAAGTAATTTATAGATTCAATGCCATCCCCATCAAGCTATCAATGACTTTCTTCACAGAATTGGAAAAAACTACTCTAAAGTTCATATGGAACCAAAAAAAAGCCCACATAGCCAAGACAATCCTAAGCCAAAAGAACAAAGCTGGAGGCATCAAGCTACCTGACTTCAAACTATAATACAAGGCTACAGTAACCAAAACAGCATGGTACTGGTACCAAAACAGAGATATAGACCAATGGAACAAAACAGAGGCCTCAGAAATAACACCACACATCTACAACCATCTGATCTTTGACAAACCTGACAAAAACAAGAAATGGGGAAACGATTCCCTATTTAATAAATGGTGCTGGGAAAACTGGCTAGCCACATGTAGAAAGCTGAAACTGGATCCCTTCCTTACACCTTATACAAAAATTAACTCAAGATGGATTAAAGATTTAAATGTAAGACCTAAAATCATAAAAACCCTAGAAGAAAACCTAGGCAGTACCATTCAGGACATAGGCATGGGCAAAGAGTTCATGGCTAAAACACTAAAAGCAATGGCAACAAAAGCCAAAATAGACAAATGGAATCTAATTAAACTAAAGTTTGCACAGCAAAAGAAACTATCAGCAGAGTTAACAGGCAACTTACAGAATGGGAGAAAATTTTTGCAATCTGTCCATCTGACAAAGGGTTAATATCCAGAATTTACAGAGAATGTAATCAAATTTACAAGAATAAAACAACGCCATCAAAAAGTGAGCAAAGGACATGAACAGACACTTCTCAAAAGGAGACATTTATGCAGCCAACAGACTCATGAAAAAATGCTCATCATCACTTGTCATTAGCAAAATGCAAATCAAAACCACAATGAGATACCATCTCACACCAGTTAGAATGGTGATCATTAAAAAGTCAGGAAACAACAGGTGCTGGAGAGGATGTGGAGAAATAGGAACACTTTTACACGTTGCAGGGAGTGTAAATTAGTTCAACCATTGTGGAAGACATTGTGGTCATTCCTCAAGGATCTAGAACTAGAAATGCCATTTGACCCAGCAATCCCATTACTGGGTATATACCCAAAGGATTATAAATCATGCTGCTATAAAGACACATGCACACGTATGTTTATTGTAGCACTATTCACAATAGCAAAGACTTGGAACCACCCCAAATGTCCATCAGTAATAGACTGGATAAAGAAAATGTGGCACATATACACCATGGAATACTATGCAGCCTAAAAAAAAGGATGAGTTCATGTCCTTTGCAGGGACATGAAGCTGGAAACCATCATTCTCAGCAAATTATCAGAGGACAGAAAACCAAACACTACATGTTTTCACTCATAAGAGGGAGCTGAACAATGAGAACACATGGACACAGGAAGGGGAACATCGCACACTGGAGACTGTCAGGGGTGGTGGGCTGGGGAAGGGATAGCATTAGGAGAAATATCTAATGTAAACAATGAGTTGATGGGTGCAGCAAACCAACGTGGCACATGTATACTTATGTAACAAACCGGTACATTGTGCACATGTACCCCAGAACTTAAAGTATAATTTTTAAGAAGTGCGTGGCAGTTCCCCCCTCACTCTCTCTCTCTCCCACTCCTCCATGGAATGACGTGCCAGCTTCCCCTTTGCCTTCTGCCATGATTGTAAGTCACCTGAGGCCTCCTAGCCATGCTTCCTGTACAGCCTGTGGAACTGTGAGTCAGTCAAACCTCTTTTCTTCATAAATTACTCGGTCTCAGGTCGTTCTTTATAGCAGTTTGAGAATGGACGAATACATGTTCTTTACAATCCTTGCTATTCAAATTCTAGTCCAAGGTCCAACAGCATCGGCATCCCCTGGCAGTGTATTACACACACAGATTTCCAGGATCAACCACAGACCTACTGAATGAGAACCTACATTGAATAAACTCCTCAATGCACATTGAGAAGCACTGCAAGTCTGTCACTGCACCTTACTCACTGATGGAGAGAAAGGACAGAAGTAAGGAGAGAGAAGAAAGGAGGCAATCTTATTTTAAAAACTCGTACATTATAGTTGTAAATAAGTATTTTAAGTGTTATTATTTTAGTAAATAAGTACTGATTTTAACAAGTAGTCTGAGACTTCATAAACCAGAAAATATTTTAAAATAAAAATTTAAAAATTTTATGTAGTACATGATATGTTCCTTTTCTATTCATTTGTTCTTCAATATATCATTGTCCCAAAATTTCTCCCAACCAATTTTGTAACCTAAGTACTAGTATGGATAAAGTAGCATATAAAATTATTCTTTCTTTTATTACTTAAGTTGACATAAAAATCCTGTCAGCTTTGACCTAAAGATAAGAGCATTCATATTTTCTCTTGACTAGCTACTCAGCACTGCAGTGTTTACATATTGTTTTCCTTTTATTTATGTTTTCAGGGTGTTTCTGTTATCATTGTTGTTGTTTTTAATATTCTCTACCAGAGCTGAGTGCTAACTTTAATTCATTTTATTTGGTAGGAAATAAGTTGTCAAAAATCAAACTGTGTTAAGTCAATATCCAACTTTATAATTTGAGCTCCCTCAAAGTTGTAAAAAAAAAAAAATTTAAGAATCCTCCAAAACTTTTTCAACCTTAGGTAAGCTTAAAGAAAAACTAGAGGTCAGAATTATATGTGATAATGAACCTTGTGAAGAAATAATCTGGTTGATGTAAGTACTTTGGGAATTCTAAGTACTGGGTTGGCCCTTATCCTTATTAGCAAATATAAGTGAATGTTTGTAGTGCTCACACACTTGTGGCCTCAAAAACACAATAAACAAAGAGCACAAACCTGGAAGGGTAGAGAACTTCCTTAAATTTAATTGAAGTTCTCCTTAATGTTTGCTGAAGAGCAAGAATTTCTCCAAGTTATTCAACTATTATCTACTCATTATTACTTGCAAGAAATCAAAAATTATGTGAGGACTGAACAGCTTATAGAACATATTTGTCATAGAAAATTCTATTTTTCATTGAAACTGTTGAATATTTTTATTTAAATACATATTATGTATTTAATCTTAATCTAGACACTTTTTAATATATAAATTGTTCAGCATTCTAAAAATGAATTCATCTGCTTTGTACAAATTACCCTGCCACAATATTTGGTGTGAAGGGTCTCATTAGTTAGGCTTTGGGCTTAGCTTTCCACTTGCATCCTGCTTAAAATAAAGAGTCCCCTTAGTAGAGACCATTCCAAACACACCAGAAAGCCTTGTTCTTCCACAGGATCATCACTAGGCAACTGTTATTTATCCTTAACTTATAAAGACTTCCTTTCCAACCTAGATTACTTACCCACAATTAAATATTTTTAAACACCAGCTTGAAAAATAATGTGTCCTGGAGGCAGAGAGGTTAATAAGTCGACACATAAAGCAAATGTTTCAAATGTATTTTAGGACAAAATTTTATAGTCAATATTCTAAAGTCATGGAGGATTGTTGGCTCTCCTTTTGGGCAGTGGATCCAGGAAGGACCCAGCAGGGGATTTTGCTCATTGCTTTCCTTCTAAAAGTTCATATTCTTTAGGTCAAGCTATTGTTAGAACCACCATTCAGATCATACACATTCATATAGTTTTATTTTAAGTCACCTTTTTATTATTATATAACATGCAGAAGTTTGTACAATTAATATGAATTTTCACAAAGTGAACCCACCCATATATCCAGCACAGATCAAGAAACACAACATTGCCAGTGTCCCAAAGGTCTCCGTTCTGCCCTCTCCCAGTCCTTACTTAGCCTCCACCCCTATCCAAGGTAACTTTTAATATCATAGATTAGTTTTGCCTATTTTTGAACTTTATGTAAATGGAATCATATGGTATTAACTCTTTTGTATCCAGCTTCTTTCCAGCAACAATGACATGAGTTCAAGCAATTCATCAACATTACTGCATGTAACTGTAGTTCATACATTCTCGTTGCTATGTAATATTGAAGAAATATATAACAATTTCTTTTTCTACTCCATTATTGATGATATTTGGGCTGTTTCCAGTTTGGGGCTATCACGAATCATGCTGCTACATATATAGTTTCAAAACAAAAGTAACCTAATCAGTTTAAATAAGAAAAAGTTTGGCAGATACTTTTTTCATCATTAATTTCAACTAAAAAAATGAAGCTATTGGATTAGATAGAGCAGAGATGAACCTTTAAGTCTAACATTCTATACTCCTACAATATCTAAATACCATGTCTTTCTTTTCATAAAAAGTAGTCTCTACAGAGCCAGCTCACTAGTTTCCTATTTCTTCTGTAACAAATTACCACAAATTTAGTGGCTTCGAATAACACAAATTGGTTCTCTCATCGTTCTGGAGGTCTGAGGTCCAGAATGGGTCTTATGGACCAAAATCAAAGCGCTGGCAGGGCTGCATTCCTTCTCGAAGCTCTCGCAGAGAATCTGTGTCTTGCCTTTTCCAGCCTGTAGAGGCTGCCCACGTTTCTTGTTCCCTGGCCTGGCCTCCAGCCAACAATCCCATCAAACTGACAGCTGCATCTCCAGCCACATCTCCTCTGACTCTCCTGCCTCCCTCCTTCCCTTATAAGGACTCTTGTGATTACACTGGGTCATCCTGGATAGTCCAAGATCATGAAGATCCTTAATCACATCTTCAGGGTCCTTTTTGCCACGTAAAGTAACATATTCACAGATTCCAGGGATTAGGACATGGACATCTTTGGGGGCTATTATTCAGTCCACCACTCCAACCCTCTGAAATTATTCCACTCCCATTCCCCAGTACACTCTGCCCTTGACACCTCACCACAGTAAAACGGTAACTCAATGTCCTTTTGTCTTGTGATCTCACCTCCCAGACATTTACAATGAAGCTCCTTGAGGAGGGGGACTGGCCAGCTCCATGCTGTTTCCCTACCACCAGCACAATCGCTGATCCTCAGTGTGTACCCAGTAAATGTTGGTTGGTTGAGTGGAGAAGTAGCAGTCCCTACATCCTCATATCTTCTCCCTGGTAGATGAGAAGCAGCAACATGTGACATTCAGAGACCTGAGACAGCTGCCTGCAAGTACGGTTTTATTCCATATTCTGGTTTTAACCAAAACACTTAAGACCTCTCTGTGCCTCAGTTTCCTCATCTGAAAAATGAGGTGGCTGGCAAAGGTAATATCTAGAGTATCTGGCTAGCATTAATATTCATTTTAAATGGAAACAATGCTTATGATACATTGTAAAGTGAAAAGGTCAGAATTCAAAATTCTGTAGGTTGTATGATTTAAACTGACTATAAAGTTATACACCAAACAAACCTAAGATGTTAACCAAAGGAGAAACTGAGGGTATATGGGGTATACTGGCACTCTGCACTAGCTTCACAATTTTTCTGTAACTTTAAAACTGCTCTAAAATAAAAAGGTTATCTTTTTAAAGTTGCTTGGCAACAAGCCTAGATTATAAACTCCTTGAGGGCAGGCCTCATGTTCTTTCTCATATTTATTTATATAAAACCTACAACAATACTTCATACAAAGTGCCCAATAAGCATTGAAATATAAAAAGAAACTGGTTATGTGGATTTCAGATTAGTACACACACAGTCTCTAACACTCTTCTCAGAACTGTGAAATAAGCTTCGCTATATGTAAAAGTAAAGGCCAGCCGGGCTTGATGAAATCACTGGTCATCAAGGAATGAGATCATGGAGTAGGCTGTAAAAAGATGCATCAGAAGAAGCGTGAAAGGGACCAGAAAGGGGACATGTAGTTTGTACAGGCATATTTCATCATTTTTTATATATTTGAAAAATGAAAAAAAAAATGTATTCATGATTCTCAGTGGGGATAAGGATGGATGTTGAAGGACTGTATATGGTGTTCATATGTACAAGTATGGGCACATATCCAAAACTGGTTGGAAATGTTGATGTTATTTGCATGGATTTTTAAAGTTTGAAAAACATTTGATTAAATTATTCAGTTCCCCATTAAAATCACTTTATTATTTAAAAAATTAAGTTACCTATTAAGCATCAATGATTATTAACTTCACTATCTCCAGATCCGATCATCTGTAAACTGCTTGCTACGGTCTGAATGTCAGTGTCCCCCCAAAAAATTCATATGTTGAAATTCTACCCTACGAGGTTGGTAGGATGGGATTAAGAAATAGGGCCTTTGGGAAGTGATGAGGGAGAAGACCTCATGAATAAGATTACTGCTCTTATCAAATAGGCCCAAGGAGGTTCATCCACCCCTTCTGCCATATGAGGATGCAATAAGAAGATACCTTTAATAAACCAGGATATGAAACCTGGAAGCAGGTCTTCACCAGACAGTGAATCTGCCAGTCCGTAATCTTGGACTTCCCAACCTCCAGAACTGTGAGAAGTAAATTTCTGTGGTTTATAAACTACTCAGTAGAAAGTTATTTTGTTATAGAAGTCCAAACAAACAGACTAGGACAGTGTTTATATGATCCCAGTCCTAATGAGTTAGTTTTATAAATGCTTAGGTAATGATTAAAGAATTATGCATAGAAAAAGTTACATTAAGAAGACATCAAACAACTAAGCATTATCATATTTGTGTGGCAAGACCATGGATCACATTTCTTTCTCTTTTATTCCAGGAGGCAATTTGTATCTCTATGATGAAAATAAAAATAACGTTTAAGATGTATTTAAGAGTCTATATAAAAAGGTTTTTTATAGTTGGCTTGTAATTTGAGCAATTAATATTACAAATCTGTATGCATAATAACATATATAATCAGATTTTTAAAAAGTGTTTAGAAAAGATTTCTTGATTTCTCCTCCATCTCTTCCTTCAAACCTGCTTCTTCCTTAGTTTTCCCTATCTTAGGATCACCATTCTCCCATCTATTCAAGCCAAAATCATAAAAAAGTCATCATTTATCAAGCCTTTTCCCTCACTTTCCTGTAAGCAGTTCATCAATAACTACTGTCAACTCTACCTGTAAAATATATCCTGAATCCACCCATTTCCCTTCATCTCTACTGTCACCACTTCAGTGTGAACCAATGTTTTACAAACTGTAAATTGCCACTCATTGCTGAGTTATCAAATCAGTTTTGTGGGTGACAACCAGCATTTCTTTCTTTTACAGTGAAAGAGAACAGAAAAATTCAGAGGGCGTCATTCACGGTAAGGGTATTGTCTCATTAAATTTTTGCTTATGTATATATATTTATGGGTGGAGTCACCACACAAAATATGTTTCCTCCTTTGGATTATGGAACAAAATGTTTGAAACCCTAGATTTAGGCCCACATCATTTCTCACTTGGACTGCTTAAAACCTGGAATGTTTATTCTTGGCACAATAAGAAGCCAAATACTTTACAATGGCCTAACGACCCAGCATAGTCTTATGCCTCCTTCCTCTCCGACCACATCTTCATCTCTCATCCTCCTCACTCATGCTGCAGTCACACTACCTGCTTTTCACTGAACACACCAGTCTCCCCACCTCCAGGACACTGTACTTGCTATTTCCTCTGCATAGATTGTTCTTCACAATACTTGCAGATGCCTTCTGCCTGGTCTTAGCACGAGTGACATCTCCACAAAGTAACCTGTTGAAAACGTCCCCAATTTCCATTTTCTTCTATTTATTTCATGTTACTGATTATTATATGGAATTATGTTTATTTCTTTTTTCAGACATCTTTACTCCCCATCTCTCTTTGCTACAGTATTTAAGTTCTAAGAGAGCAAAGTCTTCCTTGTCTGCCTCCTTCACTGATAAATATTCAGAGCCTAAAATAAAAGCCTGGTAAATAGTGCATACTGAATAAATATTTACTTTTTATTTTTTATTATTGAATCAATATTTTTTTGATTGACTTCCTGTCTGATGACGTACTAAATGTGAAACACTATGCCAGACCTACGGGTTGAAGATGAAAGACACACGCTACACAGAATCACCTGATTTGCTTTCCCTTGTTCCTTATCTCTGTCTTAATCCGTTTGGGTTGCTATCATAAACTATCATCAAGTGGGTGCTCATAAATAATAGAAATAAGTAACAGAAATTTTTTGCAGTTCTGGAGGTTGACAAGTCCAACATCAAACCTCCGGCCAATCTGTTGTCTGAGGACTCACTTCCTGGTTCACAGACAGCTGTCTTCTCACTGTAACCCCACAGCGCAGAGGAGTGAGGGATCTCTCTGATACAAACATTCAGTTAATTGCCACCTCTGTTCCCTTTCAGAATCTAAGCTCCCTGTGGGCAAAGACCCTGACAGTTTTGTTCACCGTTTATACCCTTTCCCTTACATGGTGCCTGGTACCTAGAGTGTTAATTTTTTTTTTTTTTTAATTAAGTGAACGAGATCTTGAATTTGTGGTGGCCCCAATACACAGAGTTGAATAATGTTCCAGCAGGTCTCTGTTACCTGGGTTAAGCGTAGAAAATGTAAACATTTGGTTTGATCTAGGGTAAGGATATTTAGGAGTTGAAGCTAATGGCTAGAAAGTCATGAAAGGGGTAGACAATGGAATGTAGACTTCTGGCTTCACTTCTTAAATAAACAGCTTAGATTCCTTTTTTTAAAAAATGGTTCAGACCAGGTGTGGTTGCTCACACCTGTAATCCCAGCATTTTGGGAGGCCAACGCGGGTGAATCACCTGAGGTCAGGAGTTCAACACCAGCCTGGCCAACACGGTGAAACCCCGTCTCTACTAAAAATACAAAAATTAATCGGGCGTGGTGGTGGATGTCTGTAATCCCAGCTACTCGGGAGGCTGAGGCACAAGAATCACTTGAACCCGGGAGGTGGAGGTTGCAGTGAGCCAAGATCATGCCACTGCACTCCAGCCTGGGTGACAGAGTAAGACTCCATTTAAAAAAAAAAAAAAGAAAAAGAATGGTTCAAAGTCATATGTTTTCATTTAGAGTAGTAATTTTTAAAGAAAAAAATTACAATACTATTACATCTATTTTCTCACTCCATTCTTTAGAATATAAATCCTAATTAGTATTTAGTTTTGCTTACTACAGAGCTTAGGAATCATCTACATTTTTCCCTAGAGCATGCAGATGTCTTACTTTCCTTCATGATATGGTGCCTTAGAACAGGGGTCCCCAAACACCAGGCCAGTTTGTGGCCTGTTGGGAACTGGACCACACAGCAGGAGATGAGCGGTGGGCCAATGAGCATTATCACTTGAGCTCCGTCTCCTGTCAGATCAGCAGGGCATTAGATTCTAATGTGAGCACCAACCCTACTGTGAACTGCACACGTGAGGGATTTAGGCTGCATGCTCCTTATGAGAATCTAATGCCTGATGATCTCAGGTGGAACAGTTTCATCCTGAAACCATCCTCCCTACCCTGTCCCATGGAAAAATTTTCTTCCACAAAATTGGTCCCTGGTGCCAAAAAGGTTGCGAACTGCCACCTCAGGGAGTCAGTTGTAAAAATCAGGAATGGATCTACTACAGATAATTATCACCAATCAGCTAAAGACCAATAATGTTGCAGGAAACAAGTATACCAGCAAAGTCACAGACAATAAACATTGTCATAATAATGTCCCCATCTGATTTCATCCTGGCCTTGACTCTCCACAAAGCCCACCAAATAATCCCAGCAGCGTACACCTAGAGTCACAAAGAACACAGAAGTGTTATAGAAAGTCCTGAACTCATGGCAAGTCCTAACACTGAGTCAATCAAGGTAATTGACCCATTAGTGATGGACTGGCTTCTCACAATAGAGGATTCAGACTGGTCTTCGTGAGAGGGGACTAAATAACTTACCATTTACATTTCTGTTAATCATCTATTTTCCTTTCTGATTATTATATTTGTGGGAAACAAAGAAACTGAGTTCTATATTTGGATACCATGATGAAAATGTTTACATCTTTTAAAGATTAAAACCAGGAAGAATATTACAAAATTCAACTTGGCTGCAAGTACAGTGGGAAAGTACATCATTAAAACTTTATCTCTTTCCCCTAAGAATGTTGAAGCACTCAGCAGATATTTATACTTAGCCTTTTTGGCTAGGTTCATTGATTGCAACTGATACTGTCTCCTCTTGTAAGTGAGGCAGATGGAGTCATAAACAAGTGGCCTCATTCAAGGGCATACAGTCACAATCAAAATTGGAATTTAGACCACCTCCAAAAACTTACACCTTGAAACTAGTATTCTGGAATTGCTGTCTGATAGGAATTTGCTCATACCCTACCATACCCTGGGCTACATGCCCTAACCTTGATTCTAATTACCATTTTTGTTGTTGTTGTTTTGAGATGGAGTCTCACTCTGTTGCCCAGGCTGGAATGCAGTGGTGTGATCTCGGCTCGCTGCAACCTCTGCCTCCTGGGTTCAAGCAATTCTCCTGCCTCAGCCTCCCGAATAGCTGGGATTACAGGTGCATGATGCCACACCTGGCTAATTTCTTGTGTTTTACTAGAGACAGGGTTTCACCGTGTTGCCCAGGCTGGTCGCGAACTCCTGAGCTCAGGCAATTCGCCCGCCTCAGCCTCCCAAAGTGCTGGTATTACAGACATGAGCCACCATGCCCAGCCCATAATTACTGAATGATGGAATCTGAAAGAAAAGTGGCCTTCAATTCAACCAGTTCAACTTCTCACTTTCCAGATCAAAAAACAAAAGCCAGTAAGGTGACAGCACTTGCCTAAAACGCTTACTAGGAGGTAATAGGGCCAGAACTGGAATCCAAGTTTCTAGAGTCCCAGATGAAAAGATTTTCTATGTGTTATCCAAAACATCAAAGTCTGTTCTAAAGCCTGTAGTGGGCTCTGCACCGACTAGTTGCCCCATTCAATGGGGGTGGGAGGAACTAATTTCTTTGACCTCTCAGCTGAGAGAAAACACAGCAGCTTGGCCGTGGCCCCACTTATACAGGACAGGAAGTTCTGAGATCCAGGTTGCCAATCAAGAATGAGTTTGTTTATCCTGGTTGTTCCAGGAATTCATGTGATAATTTAACAAGTACTCAGTAAATGTTAACATAATTTAATGAGGGCTTTTTTCTCTCAACTCTATCTGAACATTTTTGTTACATTTTTAGTAAAAAAAAATAAGAATAAATTCCCTTACTATATGGTCTTGAGGATGAATAGAACGTAGATCAGAAAGAAAGGGCCTCTAGGCCAAATCACAGCAAATGCAAGTGCCTGGAGCTGGATGAGCATGGGGGCAACAGTGGCACTCTTCTGGGAGAACTTTCAGGGGTACTGTGAGGTTGATTTAGATAGGGTAGGGCCATAGATATCATCAAGAACCTTAGATCTGGCTTAAGGAATTTAGACTTGGGAGTGGAGTACTGGAAGTTTTGAGCAGGACTGTGACAAAAATTTCAGATGGATTCTAAAGTGATGACTCCAAAGGTAGCATGTACGATGGAGGGGAGAGTGTGGATTTGAAGGCCAATTAAAAGACTGCATGGGGCCAGGCACAGTGGCTCACACCTGTAGTCCCAGCATTTTGGGAGGCCGAGGCCAGCAGATCACTTGAGGGCAGGAGTTTGAGACCAGACTGGCCAACATGACAAAGCCCCATCTCTACTAAAAATAACAAAAATTAGCTGGGTGTGGTGGCGCGCGCCTGTAGTTCCAGCTACTTGTTGGTTGAGGCAGGAGAATTGCATGAACCCAGGAAGCGGAGATTGCAGTGAGCCGAGACTGCGCCAGTCAACTCCAGCCTGGGAGACAGAGTGAGACCCTGACTCAACAAAAACAAACAAAAAAATAGCATGGTTGTCCAAGAGAGAATGTTTCAAAGTGCCTCTCCATTTCCCCTCTGAATTCATAAACTGAAACTGGGAGCCTAACACAGTCCCTGCAGCCTCCATCCCTGCTCCAGGATCCACAGCTGCTTCTGCTCCACCCTTTGAGCTTCTGCCCTTTCTTGCACCATCCACAGACCACCTCATGCAGGGAGCCAATCCCACTGCAAGGCTGGGGCCTCCCCACTCCACAGTAACCTCTAGCTAGAGGACTTCAGAGAAGGGCCTTATTCTTTAGGCCTCTTACTATCATCTCCGGACCTTTCTCAAGCTCCTTGACTTGACAGGGCTGAGCTGACCCCATGGGGAACAATGAATCATGGGGTCAGCTCATTGGAACCTGAAAGGGTGGTGAGGAAACCTGGGTCAGTGACCACTCAGGAACCTGAAATATCCACATGCAAGGGATCAAGGCAAGACATTGCATCAGAAATCTGAAAAGTCATGAAAACCACAACTGTGTGGTACTTGGAGAGAGCTTTCTTTTTCTTCCAGATGCTCTCTGGGAGAAACTCTGCACAACACTGGCATTATGTTAAAAGTCTGTCACAGGCTCTACCACTCTTCCAATTACTATGCCTTCTCTTTTATCATTCATGGCAAATGACTGCAGCTCCCCACATTCTGACATCACAACCCAGTGGCATCTGTCCCCTCTCCATTCCACAGCCTTATTCCTGAGTTAGGTTGTTTTTCTAAATCCCTTCACCTCTCTGTCTGATATTTATCAGGTCAGCGTCTTTATTTATCTTCCTTGTCCCAGGCCAGCCATCAGGATTAACTACATTGCAGGTCCTTGGCCAGTTTCTCCATCGCTTAACCTCTTCTGTACTCTCATTCATCTAATTTGACACTGAGAATCTTCCTTGAATGTCATTTAAATCATATTACTAAGCCTTCAAAGCTACACCTGTTCCTTCCTAATTGCCTCGTTTCAAACTAAAGCTCTTGCTAATAGGATGGGAGAGTTGGAAGGAACGTCAGAGATTATTTTACAGATAACAAAACTAAGACTCAGATTAAAATGCTTCTTCATGGTTGCTGTAGGCTTTCAGGCACCTCACTCTTTCCAAATTGCTCTTTTCTAATTGACATTTCAAACAAAATTCTACCCTCTTGTACCTCATCCATTCATACATCCTTTCTGTCCACAACAGTGTACTTTATATATGTATTTACATATGTGTATATATGTACTTTATATATGTATGTACCCACCTACATACATCTAGAGAAGCATATATAATGAATATGTATGTATTCCATTTTAACACAGAAAAGTCATAAAACTTTTCTTTTTCCTTAGAGACAGGGTCTTGCTATGTAGCTCAGGCTGAACTGAAACTCCTGGGCTCAAGTGATGCTCCCACCTCAGCCTCCCCAAGTAACAGGGACTACAGGCACGTGCTACCATGCCTGTCTCTGAGAAAAGTTGTAACTTCTTATACTCTTGATACCATGTATAGGAATTTTACTATATTCATTTTTTTCCCTGATAAGTTCCTGTCACCCAAAATGCAATGTATATAAACATAACATTTTCTTATTTTTTTCTGTTCTCTGAAGTCCCTTCCTCTTTCCTTGGTGTCATTCTTTCCAAATTTCCATCTTTCCATCTTTTATCCTCAACAGAAATACAGCCCATCATCCAGCCTATCATCCCTATTGCCTTTCCTTTTCTGTACAAGTCCCTTTCGGAAGTTCTCCACAGGTAATTTCTGCTGAAATAATCCATGATCTGGTAAGATGACAAGACTAGATATGGTAATTAAATTTAGTTGGAGGTAGGTGAAAAGAGAAAGGGACTACGTAGCAATGGCAGGGAGGATCTAGGAGCACTGTGCCAAAAATGACAATGGGCACAGCTACTCAAGCAGAGGGTGGTGTGTACCACCCTTAGATGAAGAGTCCAATTTGGGGGAAGCATCTAGGAACAAACAGTTACAAATTTGTCAAATCACTTGTTTTGTGCATGCTGAAGGACCATCAAAAAGGAGGGAAAGCAGTAAGTAGACTTTTAGAAAAAGACCAGAGGATAGAAGAACAAAACATGGATCATGTTTGAAACGGCCTGAGGTGTGACAGAGACCCCATTTACACTTGCTTCTAGTAGCTCTGAATACTTGTAATATCACCTGTGGCCCATCTCCACTGACAGCTGTGACTGCTATTTTCATTCTGAAATTCAGCTGTTCCTTTGCCAGTCTGGACACAACATTTTAGGCATGTTCTGAAGCATGATTCATGGTACTTTCCATAGGCCAAACCTCTTCAGTATTCTATTTAATTAGTGCTCTGCTTCCTGACCTGCTGGATATTCTCAAACCAAGATGCAGGATTAAGACCACAGGCAATTTGAGAAGGTAGGAATTCCAGCCAAGACATTTGGCAAAAAGCACTAGAGACCACATGAGAGGCCCTAGGGACAAAGGTAAGGAGATTAAAAACACAACTGCCAAAGTTTTACTTAATCTAAAAGAACATATCGATTAGACAGCACCATTCCTTTCATTAACAAGCATGACTAAAATGTTTGCAACTCCTGCTGGTCTGCTACCAAGCTGGGACCTCAGTGGGGAGAAAGGGAGGGAAGGAAATAAGGAAGCTCCACCAGGATCCTGAGGAATAAAAATTTACCTTTAGGATTAAGGTGCTAGAAGAGATTATTTGATTTGCAGAATATAATTTTATCATTAATCTATTCATTAATTACTATTAAAGTATACACCTTGCAGACAAACTTTTGCACTAAATAATTGTGATTTTATTTTTTTTTTCCACAAAATACAAAGCTTTGCACCACATTGTGGTAGTGTTCTAGCACAAGAAAATCCCAAGGTTTTCATGGAGGGGAAGGGGAGAGGGGGGTGATTTACAGGGTGTTCATTTTATCATTCTTAAAATGTTAACTAAAAATTTCATGACAAAGTATGTCAACCTTGTATAACATGCAGATTATTGCTTAGAACTTGCATATACTTTAAAATGGCACACATAAAGTACACAAACATTTCAAAATTTTAATGGAAATAACTTAGACATTTATTATCCCTCCAAATAAAACAACCAGGAAACAAAATAAAGAATGCTAAGTTGCTATTTTAAGTACTGATAAGTCCTAGTAACACTGATTCATAAATTATCTAGTCTTACATTTTGTAAATAAAAGTTCTTCAGCCTTATGGAAATAAATTAGAAGGTATGTTCTCAAAATGATATTAAGTATATTTTGACAGACTTCTAAAAATCTTTGACAATTATATATTATACATTCTCAGAAAAAAGTATATATCTATGTATCTATATATATCACTATAGCTCTATTTACTGCTTTCCAAGTAGCTTTTTCAAATAAAATCTAAAAGTCATTATTATTACAAATTCTAATACCAAAAAATCTCATAACTTATCCTATTTACAAGTTAGTGAGAGTATTATCTACACAAAGTTCCTTAAGTAAAAAGTAGACACAGTCATACCAGAAACAAACCAAACAGGAAACAGAAAAACATAGAGCACATTCTATATACAGCTATACCTTTAGGCTTGTAAAGTAGCAAATAACCCTAATGTACACTTAATTACAGAAAGAATTACATAAAGATATAAAGAAAAAATATACAGAGGATGTTTAACGAGTTTTCAGCCAGAGGTACTGTACTTATAAATCTTTGAGATTTAGAAATATTTCTGGTTTTGGTCTTATGTATAGGGCCTGATGTGTCCACTGCTTAGAGTGAATAAGTGTAAACATTTTCAATGCAAACAAACCAATCTTTAGGAGCTGCTTTCAATTCTTCACTGCCATCCAAAATATATTCCAATAAAGGTATGAATTATTATCAAAACTAGAAGCCGGCCTAGTGTGGCCTAGAAAGGGGTAGGGTTCAAGTCCTTGGATGTTGTACTTTGGAAAACACCAAGTAATGCAGTTGCTGGTAAATTTCAAAGAAACATTACCCTAATAGCAAAGTTTTCCCTAACGAGCAGGACTCTAAAATAATTTTGCCACAAGCCAGCACCTACCCTCTCATAACAATTCCTCTGTGCTCCTGTCATGGGGTCTAAAAAGAACATTTAGATAATTTACAAGCCTATAATAAATCTTCAGCTGAAACACATTACAAAGCTCTGATTGTTAAACCAGTTTAAGAAAGAGAGAGATGACAGATGTCTCTTAATAAAACCATAACATTATTAGCTTTGCCTCATGTTTTAAACAGGTATTAAATGCTGAATGGCTTCCTGTAGTCTCTTAATAAGTCATGATTTGTCTGAGCTCCACTTTAAACTTGACTACAATGCTTTTTTTCAATGAGAGAACCTATTTGTAAACTTTTAAATTTGCCATAAGAGACTGGGAAGCTTACAGATACCTGGGGAGGTCTCAAAAGTTGACAGTGAAAGGTGTTAGCATAAAAGAGGGAGATGCTGATGAAGTCATCTGGGGTATCAGGAGAAAGAGATGGAAGGATTCAAAGAGAAAACTTCTAGATCGAGGGAGGACTATCACAGCATTTAAGGGAAAAGCACTCTCAATGCCTCCTCTAACTCCAGATCCTCTAGCTTTTCATTGTCCTATACACCTCACATGTGTTTTGCATCAGAGGTCACTTTCAGTAGCTTTAATGTATTTCAAGGAGCTGTGTTTAAGGTTGGGAAGGTCTATGTGCATCCAGAGACACAGGAAGGGTCTCACTGTATGCCGGCTTGCACCTGAGAAACACTGTGCTACTCTTAATAAATTATCTAAGTTCAACTTCTTATGGAATCCAAACACATAAAAATACACAAACTTTTATGAAGTATTATTGATGATGTCAATACATGAACTATTCCATTTCAGCTAATAGACTAAACCACTTAAAGCCATTCAAATGCACATTTATTTAAATGTTTGGAATTAAGAGCAGCCTAGAAACAGAAAACGTGTTCAAATATTTATTTTAACAGCATCTTTTGGAACATGTTTATTTCCCTTAAAAAATGACACAGACAAAACATGTACACTGTAACAACACTTTCTCCTCTGTTTCTCCAGAAGAAAAGTGTTTCTGCATGCCTGATAACAGATGGTGCAACCAATAGTAAACCTGGCTCTCAACACCAGTGAAGAACCATTCTCCAAATGCCCAGTGTGCCTCAGAGGAAGTATACAATTTAAAAGTTGACCCTGTAGCAAAAATTTTGAGTCAAATTATTAAAATTTAGAAAAGAAACTGGATTCAAATACTTACAAACTAGGCAGTTTTTAAAACTAGACCTTTAAGACAGTCCTGGGTCATCCATAATATATGAGAGTCACTCTTGGGGTGGTAACAACATAACTATTATTTCACTTAACATAAGGCTAATCCATGAAATAACAAAATCAAACAGTTGGGATAAAAATTTAATTCAACTTACTGTAGGGTATCAACACATATTTGAGCAGAAGTTAATTTCTTTGCACTCATATATAACTTCATTTTGAGTTTTACATAAATGCAAATAATCCTTTAAAAGACTTTAGACCTAAGAAGGCAAACTTTGTAAGTTAAAGCTCATAATTTTCAAATTTTCACAAATAAAAATTTAATGCAGGATCTATGATCTTGCATGCTATTAGTTGGTTTTCATTCATTGTTAAGTTTCACAAGAACTTTTATTGTCTAGGATACTACACATTCAAAAAACATCTTTATAATTACAGGTTGTCATTTTTTTCTACAAAAATAGAATTGCTCAAAAATTTTTATCAATTTGCTTTTATTTTTCTATAAATATTTTAATAGAGTTGTTAAATATCAGAATGCCTGATAGAATCACTTAATCTGTGTAGTCAAAATACTGAATATTTAAAATGTCTAGCAAACGTTTTTCATTTAATAAATGAAAAATTCATCGTGTAGTAAATGATATGTTCCATCTTCATTTGTATTTTAGGTAGGTGAATACAATCATAGAACAGCAAAGTGTACCTCCTGCAAAGGTCAGACTTAAAGTAGCAGGGCAGTTTCTAGTGGCACTTCCATTCCATGTCTGTTGTATGAGGAAATATGTAGAAGCTACTTTAGGGTATTTAATCTGGATGTTGAATTAACTGTCATGCAGCCAGCATAAGATAAGGATTGCTGAATAAGGGAATCACAAACTTTAGTTCAAAATTTTGATATTTTAAATATACTTATTTAGTGAGTGGCTATACCAGTGAAGGGTAACATTAATGAAAGTAAGAATGAAGTTTTAAGCATGGAATAGTAACTATAAAAACAAACTGCTACACAGAGACTCACTAATATTATAGCTTTATACTGTCTTCATTTTGATAGTGGGTTTAAAATCTGTGTTCAGAACTAGAGAAATATCCAGAGTCAAAAAATATTTATCTCAAGGTATCTTTCTAAAAGAAAGAATTTCCAAAATATTTTTATTATGTAAATTTTTTAAAGCCACTTTTCCTGCAAAAAGGTAAGAACAAGATAAAATCACTTGTTTTCCTACCCCCCTCTAGTTAACCAGTACATATTTAAGCACCTATGGTGTTGACAGCATTAAATTTAGCAACAAATTATCAGTGTAATATTAGCTGCTTTAAAAATAACTATTATTTTACATTAATTCTTTCAAAAATAAATGTACCTAGTATAAGTCAATCAATTTCATTTTATCACTTAGTTATTGACTGAGATTTCAATCTTCTTTAAATGTTCTAAAACTTATCAGGCTCTATCTGCATTGAATAATCAAATCAAATCAAAAGTCTTGATTATATTCAGCTAGCATGAACAATGAAAGTGAGTCAAACATTCTCCTTCAAACCACGAAACTGAATGGATTACATCTTTTGGCATGAGTTCAATTAATTTCAAGTATTCATCACTGGTAGAATTAAATTTCTTCCTTTCTCAGGTAAGAATAATCATTAAGCTCAAGTGCTTAAAAAATAAATAAAGGCAATAATAGATAAATATATAATTCTATATTTGGATTGCAAGAATCAAAGTAAAAGCAAAACACATACACACACAACCAGAGTCGCCAGTCATCTATCTTCATATAATCAGACAATAATTTTGATGATAGAATACTTGGATTAAATTACCTTCTTTTTTTTCTGTGCTTTAAGATAGAAATTCAAAGCATTAAAATGCCGACTAAGTAAGCACGGGTATGAATTGTGAGTAAAATATGAACACTGATTTTTTGTAATAGTTTGGGTCTCATCAAGAAGAGGCCTATTTCAGGAGCATAATAAATACATATTGCATAAGACTTTGGTACTGATGGTGCTGGGTTCAGAACTCAGGGAAGATTTTGCAAACAGAAAATATTTTTCACAGAAAAAATGCAAGGAAAGCAGATAGGGATAATAAAGCTTTTTTTCTTAATGATTCCTCCTATTAGCCTAAATAGTCCTCTATCGACATGCATTTTTAGAAGAAGAAATTCATCTCTTAAGGAGGTCTATAATCTGTCTTAAGCCTTACTATAAAATAAAAAAGCAATAATTTGATAAATGCTAAAATAGAAATAAGACAGTGATATTTGAGAAATCTTAAAATGTGGGGCATATTCTCCATGACTAAATTAATTAAATATTCCCAAAGTGGTAAAATATTTCATCATTAATAGGTGATTGCATGTCTGAAATAAAAAATGTTACTTCTGAATAGCCTGAGAAAGAGAACATGCCAACAATTTAGAAATTAAACCCTACACAAGTGTTGACAGCCATAGTAAGAAAAGAGTGCATACAACAAATGTTAAGAGCTATTTACAGATTTAAAAGCAGTTCCCATTCTTTCAGCAAAATTGGTGACATAAAACCATTTGTACCAGATTATCATAGTCATCTTTCACAGAGAAAAATACTAATGCAGTTAAGAGATTTCTCAAAAGATTCACCATTATATTGATCATTTTTATTTAAACCTTTAAGATTTTTATCCATGCTTATAAATAAGGCAAAAGAAAGGCAGAAAAGACATCTTGGGATGAAAACTTAATTTTAATTTTACTTTCTTTCTTTTTTTTTTTTTTTTTTTGAGACGGAGTCTTGCTGTGTCACTCAGGCTGGAGTGCAGTGGCACAATCTCAGCTCACTGCAACCTCCATCTCCCAGATTCAAGCGATTCTCCTGCCTCAGCCTCCCAAGTAGCTAGGATTACAGGCGCCAACCACCACGCCCAGCTAATTTTTTTGTGTTTTTAGTAAAGATGGGGTTTCACCATGTTGGCCAAGCTAGTCTCGAACTCCTGACCTCAGTGATCCACCCACCTTGGCCTCCCAAAGTGCTGGGATTACAGGCATGAGCCACCGTGCCCGGCCTTCTCTTTTCTAAAGGTTAAAAAAAATGACACTGAAATCCTGAATAACAATTATAATTAATAAAGATACACAAGAACATGCCAAGAATTCACCCTATCAGCAGATATAATACTGGGTAGTAACCAAGTTTGCTTATCGGTAGCACTCCTTTAATCAAGTTTTCCATTCTGAAGACTATTTTTGGCTTTCTCTTGTTTGATGTGAGAGATGACTTTGATGCAACCTTTTGAAATTTTGATCATCCACATGACATTCATCACATCCAAAACAACACAACTAATGACCCAGGATAACTGGATTAAAACTCCAAGCCTTTTGTAGGGTTCTGTTCCATACACGGAATACATGAAGCCATAATGAGGAAGCATTGAGGCAATCCGCACGATGAAGAATACTACTGTCATGAGTATTCCATTGATAACGATAGCTTTAGAAAACTTGGGATACTTCAGAGCTTCAAAGAACCACCTGAAAAATGAATTAAAGAAACATCACATTTACACTGCCTCTCTGAGGATTTAACCATTTTTATTTTAGTTTTTAAATTTTAAAATTCAGTGAAGGAGGAGCAAAGGGCCTAGAATAGCATACACAATGCTGAAAAAGAAAAAAGTTGGAGGACTCACACTACCCATTTCCAAGACTTACTATAAAGCGACAGTAATCAAGTCAGCATGGTGTTGGTGAAAGAATCAATAAACCAATGGAAGAGAAAAGAGAGCTCAGAAATAGACCCACACAAATATACTCAACTGATTTTTGACAAAAGCATAAAGGTAATTCAGGGAGGAAGAAAGTCTTTTCAACAAGCTGTGCAAAACTGTATATCCACATGGAGAAAAATGAAGTTAAACAGAGATCTCACACCTTACACAAAAATTAACTCAAAATGGATCAAAGACCTAAATGTAAAATGCAAAACTATAAAACTTCCGTAAGAAAACAGGGGAAAAAACCTGCATGATCTTGCATTTGGTGGTGATATTTTAGATACAACACCAAAAGCATCATCTATGGAAGAAAAAGTTGGTAAGTTGGACTTCATTAAAATTAAAACTTGCTCTGTGAAAGACACTGTTAAAGAAAAGACAACCACACACTAGGAAAACATATTTAAAATATACATGTATGATAAAGTACATGTATACAAAGTACATAAAGAATTCTTAAAAGTCAACGATAAGAAACAACCCAATTAAAACACTGGTAAAAGAGCATAACAAACATCTCATCAGAAAATATATACAGATGAAAAATAAGCATATAAAAAGATGTTCACTATTGTCATTAGAAAGTGCAAATTTCAGTGGCTCACACCTGTAATCCCAGCACTTTGGGAGGCCGAGGCAGGTGGATCACCTGAGGTGGGGTTTGAAACCATCATGGTCAGTTGGGTGCAGTGGCTTACGCCTGTAATCCCAGCACTTTGGGAGGCTGAAGCAGGTGGATCATCAGGTCAGGAGTTCAAGACCAGCCTGGCCAAGATGGTGAAACCCCGTCTCTACTAAAAATACAAAAATTAGCCAGGCATGGTGGCAGGCACCTGTAATCCCAGCTACTCAGAGGCTGAGGCAGAGAACTGCTTGAACCCAGGAGGCAGAGGTTGCAATGAGCCAAGATCACACCACTGCACTCCAGCCTGGGTGACAGAGCGAGACTCCATCTCAAAAAAAAAAAAAAAAAGAAAAGAAAAGAAAAGAAAAGAAACCAGTGTGGCCAAAATGGCGAAACCCCATCTCTACTAAAAATACAAAATTAGCTGGGTGTGGTGGCGCATGTCTGTAATTCCAGATACTTGAGAGGCTGAGGCAGGAGAATCTCTTGAACCTGGGAGGCAGAGGTTGCAGTGAGCTGAAATCGTGCCATTGCACTCCAGCCTGGGCAACAAGAGTGAGACTCCATCTCAAGATGAGAGAGAGAAAGAAAGAAAGGAAAGAAAGAAAGGAGTGGAGTGGAGGGGAATGGAGGGGAGGGGAGGGAAGGGAAGGAAGAAAGGAAAGAAAGAAAGAAAGAGAGAGAGCAAATTTTAGCAACAAGATACTATACTATACACCTATTAAAATAGCTAAAATCCCAAAAAATGGACAATAACAATTGCTGGCAAGGGTGTGGAACAAGAAGAACACTCACTCATTGCTGCTAGGAATGCAAAATGGTACAACCACTTTAGAAGACAGTTTAGCAGGCATAAAACTAATCATATTCATAGTACACAAACCAGCAATCACATTCCTAGGTATTTTTCCACTGATTAAAAGATGTATGTCCACACAAAAGCTGCATACATGTTTACACCAGCTTTATTCATAACTGCCAACAACTACAAGCCATCAAGATGGACAAACATTGTAGTATATCCATACAGTGGAATACTACTTAGCAATACAAATAAACTATCAATTCATATAACAGCACGAATGAATCTAAAGTGCTAAGTAAATGAAACCATTCTGAAAATCCTGTATACTGTATGATTCCATTTGTAGACATTCTAGAAAAAGCAAAAGTATCAAGACAGAAAACAGAGCAGTGGTTTCCAGTGTTTCGGAAAGAGTAGAAGGGGATTGAGTAGGTAAAATAAGGGATATTTTAGGGTGGTGAAACTGTTATGCATAACACTATAGTGTTGGATACATGACATTATGCACTTACCAAAACCCACAGAAGTGCACTAAAAGTGAACCTGATGTATGCAAAATTTTAAACAATCAGGAGGTTGGGGGATGCCAGGATGCAATGCAAACAGTGACAAATGAATCTTAACTGTTACAAATGTATGATATAACATCCCTGAAAGGACTAAGGTAGAAAGAGGTGCTGACCTAAGTGACTTCAAAGATGAATGGAGACAATAAGACAAAAGAAAACTGTGTACAGGCAATGTACTCTAGCTCATGGCAAAAATGGCTGACAATTCTGAAACCATTATACATGTATATCAGGACTGAACAAATAAATAGATTTGTTTGATGAAAAATAGTGGGAACCAGGTTTCTCATTGTTGGAGTGAAAAGTTTCAGACGAGCAAGAAGAGGCTAGATTTTTGGCATGAGATACTGGATTAGATTTGGAAACAGTGAGCTATTTTAGCTTGATATAAATGCATACATACAGAAATAATTATAGATACACGTATACACACAGGTCAGCATATTTCCAGGTTCTGTCAGCTAGGAGCCCATAGAAACCATGATGCCTCAGTAACAGTAAGCACACATGGCATCCACATGTTGGCTTCTAATACCACTCTCCATGAGAGAAACTAGGGCTCCTTGAGAAATACCTGATTTGAGGGCTGGGAACACAGAATACACAATATACAATATGAACCTGTTAGAGTATCATTTAGGGCCAGAGAGCAAGAAAGTGCTCAAAAAACAAAATGATGTATCTTTATGTCAAAGGAACACAGAAACCAACCAAATGAGCTCTCCAAGTCCAAAACTCACAATATGAGCAACAAAATAAATAATGTTGTACTGGATTATAACCTAAAGTATAAATATCCAGAAATCAATATTGATATACATGAATAGGGGAGAAGAAACAAATCTGTTCTGAATAACTGCAAATAATTTATGTAGAAAACACACCTTCAATGAGGTAAAGCATAAACCCCTACTCTTCAAGTGTGAGCTGTGTATAGTGTAATGTATTGAACTGTTTCCCACTAAATTCTTATGTTGAAGCCCTAAAGCCCCAAAGTGACTGTATTTTGAGATAGGTCCTTTAAGAAGGCAATTAAGGTTAAATAAAGTCACAAGGGTCAGGCCCCAATCCAATAGGACCAGTGCCCTTAAAAGAAGAGAAAGACCAAAGTTCTCCCTCTCTCCCTCCATGCACACACAGTGAAGAGGCCATGTGAGGACATAGAGAGAAGTTGCCTTCTGCAAGAAAAGGAGAGGCGCCTCACCAGGAACCAACCCTGCAGGCACCTTGATCCTGGACTTCCAGCTTCCAACACTGTGCAAAAACACATTTCTGTTAAGTCACCCAGACTGTGGCATTTTTTATGGCAGCCCCAGCAAAGTAATACACAGAGTGACTTCCTTCCAAAGTGTACAGTATAGAAGGGGTAGGGGAAGGGCAGGTGTAAGGAATAACTTTAAAATGGAGAAACCGGACAAACACTACCTCAGGTGAACAAGCTTAACATCAACAATGATTAAATCATGTTCACAGCATGCAGTCCTAATATATGTGATGAGAATGGCACTGTCCCTCGGTGGTCTTCCTCCCCCAACCCCACAGCCCCAGTGTAATCACGAGAAAAACATCAGACAAACCCAAATTGAGGGACAGTCTCCATGCTTTCACTTCCTTTCCTACCTAATCCAAACTCCAAGTTAACTTCAGAACACACATCAGCACACCTGATCAGTACTCCTCAAAACCATCAAGGTCACCAAAGACAGGGGACATCTGAGAAACGATCACAGTCAACAGTAGCCTAAGCAGACATGAAACTAAATGTAGTGTGGCATTCTGGAAGGGATCCTGGGACAAAAAGGGGCACTGGGCAAAAACGAAAGAAATCCACACAAAGTATGGACTTCAGTTAACAATAAGATATTCACGTTGGTTCGCTAACTGTAACAACTGCACCCTACTGATCTATGATGCTAACAATAGGGAAAGCGGGGTGTGGGGTACATGGGGACCCTCTGTATCAGCCTTCTGATTTTTCTGTAAATATAAAACTATTCTAAAGATAAAAAGTTTTTTAAAAAGTTCAGCAAACGTTCGCTCTATTCCACTTTTGCTTTCTTAAAAAAACTGCCTTGCCTAATTTTACATCATTTTAGAAATCAAATTGCAAAAGCAGTAAAACATCCATGTATCTTAATATTCAATTTAACTGAATTAGTCATGATTAAGCTAAAATTGTTCAACATAAGAAACTAAAAATTAATAGTTAAAAAGCCTGAAAATATTTTTGAGTGATTAAAATATCAAATAATTTATATAGGATAAGAGATGTATTATGTTTTATAAGTTTATGTAGGATAAAAGAGCTAAATTATCCAAGACAATTAAGAGAGACTATTTAGATAGCAATGGCTAAATTAATGAAATAATATTGCAAACAGGAAAACCACCACTAAAGCAATGACATCCACATTCTAATCCAGGTCTCTGATCCTCCAGCCTTCTCTTCTCCAAAGACCTCCCTTCTCCTTCAGCCATTCATTTCTTTGACTACATGGCAGCCTTGGAATTACTCAAGAAATATTATACCTCAACGAACCCATTCCTCTCTAATCATAAGCCTTCCATATGTCTCTTTACCCAATCTCACCTAAACTACTTCTTTGACCTTCAAATCCTCAAATCTCTATCAGCCTCCATACTTTCACTTCCTTTCCTACCTAATCCAAACTCCAAGTTAACTTCAGAACACACATCAGCACCCTCCGTTCTCTTGCCACTTAATCTATCTCACCCACTCTGCTGATCTCCAGTGTTTCATCAAGCCAGCTTTCCTTAGGCAATACAGAATGATGTGAAGAGTACGTAGGGTGCTCTGCAGTCAGGCTGCCTGGGTTGAAAGCCTGGTTCTGCCATGGAGTAACTGTGTGGTTTTAGCTCTCTCTGCTATTAACCTCTATGTTTGTTTTCTCTCTATAAATGAAGATAAATGATAGTACCTCCTTTGTACTATGAAGCTGCCATGACACAGAGTAAGAACTCCCCCATACTGTAAATTCAATAAATATAATTACCCACCAATCTTGACATATTAAGATAAATGGCACAAATATAATTTTAAAAGATTTGAACTTCAGCAGAATTCTCAAATTGGCTTGACAATCCTTTCATTTAACTCCATAGTTCCCATATAGTTGCTTCCAAACATGTCCTGCCATTCAAGTCAATTCCCTTCCTCATTCACTTTTGTCTCTCAATCCCATCAGAGTATCTGGTTCCTTCTATTACTGAGACACAGTTAATTCTTGAGCAATGCCAGGGTTAGGGGTGCTGACTTCCCACGCAGTTGAAAATTCCTTGACTTTTGACTTGCTCACATTTATCTACTAGTAGCTGATTGTTGACCAGAAGCCTTACCAATAACATAAAAGTCAATTAACATTATTTTATGTTATTTGCATCATATACTATATTCTTACAATACAGTAAGCTAGAGAAAAACATTATTTTCTATAGAAAAGAAAATCATAAAGAAAAGAAAATATATGTACTATTAAGTGAAAGTGGATCTTTGTAAAGGTCTTCACTCTTGTCGTCTTCACGTTAACTAGCCTTGAGTAAGAGGAGGAGTTGGTCCTGCTGTCACAGGGGTGGCAGGGTGGAAGAGGTGAAGAAGTTGGAGGAAAGGCAGGCACACTTAGTGCAAATTTTATTGAAAAAACTCCATGTGTCAGTGACTCATACAGTTCAAACCCATGTTGTTCGGGAGTCAACTGCATTAGAGTCCATCAACCATGAATTCCTTCCACTCTGACCCCAAGATCTCAAAAATTCTTCTCAGGCCCCTTTACCTTTCAACTCACAGAAGAGTCCTCACCTTCTAGGATTTACTCAATGAACTACCCTGCTTTCCCTTGCTCTATCAAGTTCCCCTTCTATAAATTGATTCTTTCTTCTTTTACCAACATGCTCAATTCCTCCTAATCCAAAAACCTCCCCTCCACCGCTTCTCTTCTCTGCCAATTTTTTGAAAGGGAAGTCAGACATATTCACAGACATTCTTACTCCACTCCCAAACCCAATATGATATGACTGCAACTCTACAAAAGAAAGTGGTCACCCATAGCTTCCCCATAACCATAGTGTTAGCTTCTGCCAGTTTTTCCATCTAACCAGTGCCTGGTCTTTAAACCAGTTTCTTTCAAAGGAAAGACCCTAAATATCAATTCAAGGTGAAATAATATTTACATAACTGTCCTCCTTACCTTCCTCTTCCATGGCAGAAAGATCACTTATTTTGTTGGAATCCACCTCTTCTTACCTAATTAGAACATTCTTTCATTCTAGCAAATAAAGACTAACAGTTTGTGAAAGTCAGTACTGAATCTGAGAAGAAAGAGGGGAAGGGAGGAAAACACGCATGTGGGAAGGAAGGAAAGAAGGAGAACAACACTTTCTTTTACCCACCATTTACTGTTATTACTAAAACAGGCATAAAAGACAGCAAAATGTATGTATTTATTAATACAATCCTCCCTTGACTCCAGAGAGGAAATCCTAACTTTGGTCATTTAGCAATTATTCCTCCTCCTACCCTTCTAAAGGAACTTGAACCTTCCCATTAAGTTTACTGGGAGTTAACTGTGTGGAGGTATTGCACTCCCTAAAAATTGTGTAAAAACTAGAAAAAGTGTAAAAACTAGGAATTATTTGCTCTAATTCACATTTGGAAAGAGGATGGAGGGCTATCTGCAGGTACAGAAAAAAAAAGTGAGGAAAGAGGACAGGGACAAATAATTGATCCTTGATGGCACTGGTTTGTTGAGTTTTAAAGGACTTGAGAGTCAGAAGTTTGAGAGAGCCTTGGGAAAGCTGTGGGGTCGAGATATTGTGAGTCCAAGAGGAATGAAGAGAATTTTAAGAAGTGCTGTTGTGAGTAACAAACTGGATCTTTGTTGACATCCTTGGAAAAACTCCAATAAGGATTTGGATGCTGTACTGTTTCCGGAACTCTGCGAAGGGACTGGGCTGTGAGCTGACTCTACTTACATCTTAGTTGCAAATGTAATTTCTTCAGGCATGTAAACATTTGTATTTAATATTTAATAAATATTAACCCTGGAAGGTTAGGAATTTAAGAACTGAATTTTAGACAAGTTTCCCTCCAGCTCCATATTATGTTGGTTCCCCTACTACTCCTAAATTATTCCTTCATTATGTCTACTCTTCTTTCTCTGATTTTCCAATCTTGTTTTTTTGTTTTGTTTTTGTTTTTTGTTATTGTTTTTTTGTCGATTTTTGAAACGGAGTCTCGCTCTGTCACCAGCTGGAGTGCAGTGGTGCGATCTTGGCTCACTGCAACCTCCGCCTCCCAGGTTCAAGCAATTCTCCTGTCTCAGTCTCCTGAGTAGCTGGGACTACAGGTGCCCGCCACCACACCCAGCTAATTTTTTTTTTTTTTTTTTTGTACTTTTAGTAGAGACGAGGTTTCACCATGTTGGCCAGGATGGTCTCGATCTCCTGATCTCATGATCCACTTGCCTCGGCCTCCCAAAGTACTGGGATTACAGGCGTGAGCCACCATGCCTGGCAATCTTAAACATTTAACGCTAATCTTCTAAATACCATCTTTTCTCACAGGTTAAAATATCACCTTATTCTGATCATCCCAACGTTCCTCTCTCGAGCTCTCACTAAATTTCCACTCAGAGGCTGTGTTTGTCCTCTTATCCAGTATCTTCGAACTAAATTCGTCACCTTCCCTCCAAGTCTTCCTAATTCTCTATCACTTTTGATGGGCACATTTCTCTGGGTCCAATATAGGATTTGTCTTAAGCTTGTCTGTATTCTCTAATTTATCCATTCATTGCCAATTTCATTTTATTTCTTCAAAATCTCTATTTTGTCATCTCTCTAGTCCCACAGCTTAATATGGACTCTTATTTACTTTCTGAACTAATGAAATTATACTGTTCATTCACACAACTAAGAACTGGATAACCTAACCCAAACTTTTGTCTCCAGTGTTACAATCTATCCTATAAATATCAAAAGTTATAACCACTCAGTGCTCTTTCCAGAATGTCTTTCTCCACTATAATCTCACTGTCCACTGGGTCAAGTTCAATCAGCTCTCCCAGATACTCAATATCCTCTACGTCTATCCACCCTCCTCCTAACACATACTCTTTGATCCTACCAGTCACTTTCTCTTTCCCATAGCATGTTTATTTCACTTTTCAAAATCCTATGTTCATTCTTTCCTTCTTGAATGAAGGCCCTTCCCTCTCTATCCACTTCTTTTAAAAAAAAAGTCCTAAAACATTTAAGCGTGTATGCCACGTTCTCTGTGAAGCCTTACATGACAAATATCAATCAATGATAGGTCCTCTAATGTGGTTTATGTACCCCTGAGTCCTTTTTGGGAGGTCTTCTGGATAAAATTATTTTAATAATAGTATTAAAACATTATTTGCCTTTTTCATTGTGTTGACTTCTTTTTTTTTTTTTTTTTTTTTTTTAAGACGGAGTCTCGCTCTGTCGCCCAAGCTGGAGTGCAGTGGCCGGATCTCAGCTCACTGCAAGCTCCGCCGCCCGAGTTTACACCATTCTCCTGCCTCAGCCTCCCGAGTAGCTGGGACTACAGGCACCTGCCACCTCGCCCGGCTAGTTTTTTGTATTTTTTAGTAGAGACGGGGTTTCACCATGTTAGCCAGGATGGTCTTGATCTCCTGACCTCGTGATCCGCCTGTCTCGGCCTCCCAAAGTGCTGGGATTACAGGCTTGAGCCACCGCGCCCGGCCCATTGTGTTGACTTCTATACTGATAGTACAAAGCGCTAGTAAATAAAATTGCTGGCATCTTAGCACAAATAAAGAAACGGTATTAATGGCCACTGTATCCTTTCCCACCACACGCTTGCGGTTAAAAACAAAACCAGAGGCCAGGCGCGGTGGTTCAAGCCTGTAATCTTAGCACTTTGGGAGGCCAAGACGGGCAGATCATGAGATCGAGACCATCCTGGCTAACCCGGTGAAACCCCGTCTCTACTAAAAAATACAAAAAACTAGCCGGGCGAGGTGGCAGGCATCTGTAGTCCCAGCTACTCGGGAGGCTGAGGCAGGAGAATGGCGTGAACCTGGGAGGCGGAGCTTGCAGTGAGCTGAGACCCGGCCACTGCACTCCAGCCTGGGCAACAGAGCGAGACTCCGTCTCAAAAAAAAAAAAAAAAAAAAACACCAGAAAAAAGAAAAGTTTCAGTTAGAAATGCCCTTAATGAAGCAGTAAGAATTATTTATTATTTTTATTAAATGACCTCTGAGTATGTGTCTTTTAATATTCCATATAATAAAATGGGAAGTACACATAAGGCATTTCCGCTGCAAAGTAAAATGGTTGTCTTGAGGAAAAACCCTCAAGTGATGGTTTGAAATGTAAACTAAACTACCAGGTTCTTCCACAGAATGCCATTTTTACTTGGAAAAAAAAAACAAAAAACAATAAACTGATTGCTTGAGCCATCTGGCAGGCACTCTCTCAAAAACAAAAAAATAATGTGCTTGTCACATAAAGAAAAGCAACTGACAGTTTTGATGCCAACAACAAAATTTGAACTTTCAAAGGAAAATCAGAATATTAGAAAATTTGTATCTGCAACTGTGAGCTTGACAGCCTCTCAATACTTAAAGACTTTTCTAATGAGATCTGTGGTGATATTTTAAATGTCATCTAATAAATGTTCAACACTTAGAAGACCTACATAACTCAATGAGCCAATATTTTCCCAATGACCAAGACATGATGAATCAAAATTATGCATATGTAAAACATCGAAGGCCTGCCAGGTGCGGTGGCTCACACCTGTAATCCCAGCACTTTGGGAGGCTGAGGCGGGTGGATCATGAAGTCAGGAGTTGAAGACCCGCCTGGCCAACACATTGAAACCCCGTCACTACTAAAAATACAAAAAATTAGCCAGGCATGGTGGCGGGTGCCTGTAATCCCAGATACTCAGGAGGCTGAGGCAGGAGAATTGCTTGAACCTGGGAGGCAGAGGTTGCAGTGAGCCGAGATCGTGCCATTGCACTCCAGCCCAGGCGACAATGTGAGACTCCATCTCAAAAAAAAAAGAAAGAAAGGAAAAAAAAAAAGATTAAAGCTGAAGAAAGCCCAATGAATTTGATTATAGCAGAGTATGAAAAGTTCATTGATATGGTTTCAGATTTCACATTTACTTACCCTTTAAGAAACTACCTCTTGGTATATTTTGATGACATATTAAGGAATATCCACAATTATTAGTATTTGAAAAGACCACTAAAATACTTTTTTTCTATTGCATAATTAACTCTGAGAGTCCAGATATTTTTCATATGCTTTAAACACTACATATCACAACAGACTGAAAACAGAAGCCAATCTGAGAATCCAGCTGAATTCTATCATTCCAGATAGGAAGAGATTTGCAAAAATGTAAAACAATGACACTGTTCCTACTAAAATGGTTTTTTGTTTTTGTTGTTTTGGCGATGCAGTTATTTTTCACACACACACACAAATATTGTGTTAACATGGATATTACTGTTAATATTCAACGAGTTAATAATTTGGGTTTTTTTTTTTTTTTTTTTTTTTTTTGAGACAGAGTCTCACTCTATCACCCAGGCTGGAGTGCAGGAGCATGACCTCGGTTCACTGCAACCTCCACCTTCTGGGTTCAAGTGATTCTCCTGCCTCAGCGTCCCGAGTAGTTGGGACTACAGGCATGCACCACCACACCCAGCTAATTTTTGTGTTTTTAGTAGAAAAAAGAAAAAATTATATTTTATATTTTTAGGTATTATTTTCTCAAACACAGACATGAAGCTAGACGCTATATGTGAAGCTCCTTGAAGTCACAGAATGGGACATTTAGGTACTGAAGAGGTATTTAATAAATATTGAATGAACATATTAAGAAGCATAGGTGCAAAGCTTTTACAAGGTATTCAGTTTCAATACCAATTCATGAAATATGTCCTCAAAAACAGTTAAGAGCATTTAGGCAAGAAAGAAGTTAGCACCATTAAATTACTTTATACAAAAGAAACCTGCGTGTGGGCGTAACTCAGCAGCAGAAATTTCACTGAAGCCCAGGTGTCTAAACTACTTCAGTACTTTTTCACTGTATACCCCAGCACATGCATGCCATGTGCCTTCTTATATACAGAGCTCTAAAATGGAGAGAAAATAAAAATACCACAAACTAAAAAAGAAAGCAACTAAACTATGGAAACTCTCACAGTGATTAAGAAGCTGTGCTCAATATTGTTATAATCTCCTTACTGCCCAATGATACCATTTCTTATTCATATTCTAACCCCAGTTCTCCTTTTCTTAACTTAGGAAGGATTCAAAGCTTTTAGAAAAAGGTATGGTATAACTTTTACTATAAAATTATAAAATTAAACTATCTCTAATTTTATAATTTCTCTAAAAGAGTTTTAAACAAAAACAAATGGAGGTGCCTATTAGCGTCAAAGGTAGCTTTATCTTGCTTCAAAATCTCATAATCAGAATCATATTCAAGAGACAGAATTAGCTAAAGCTTAACTCATCACCTCTTGGGAGTCATTCATTCAAAAAGCAATCAAATGGCTACTACATGCCAGATAATGTGTGGACACTGGACCATGCAAAGTTTAACAAAATTTGGCCCTTGATCTAATGAAACGTAAAGACAAATAGGAAACATAAAAAAGAGAGAACTTTGTAATAAAATACATTAAGTATAGTAATATAAACATATGTTGCTATTATGAAAGGATATGTAAGAGGCACCCAACTCAGCCTGGAAAGAGATGGGGTTTAGTGATGGAAATGATCCCTGGGTTGAGTCCTAAATAACAAGTAAGAAGACAGGAGGCATTGCCAGCAGATGCACAAGTTGGTGTGAGACAAGAGTCTGATGGGCCATGTGGCAGAAGGAGATAAGACAGCTCTTCTTGCAGAGCTTTCTGTGTCACACTGAAGAGCTCATATTTTATCCTGTAAGCAGAGCCACTGAGAGGTTTTAACCAAGGAAGCTGCATATTTTTTTCTTCTTAAGCTATGTTGTAGGCTCCTACAAAGTCATATATTATCTTTACTGTGGAAGATAATAATATAGAAGAGAGATGAAAGGGGAACAGGATGGGAGACAGGAGATGGTCTATGACAAGGGCTGGAAAACTATTTCCATAAAGAGCCAGATAGTGAACATTAAAGCAGTAGCTGCTGGAGGCCATCTGTTCTCTGTCAGAACTACGCAATTCTGCCATGGTAGAGTTAAAGCAATCATGGCAGAAAAGTGAACATGGCTGTGCTCCAGTATAACTTTGTTTACAAAAACAGGCAGAGGGTCTGGCCCATAAGCTGTGCATGGTTTGCCAACCTGGCCTAGAGCCCCACTGCCCAAAGGAACTTTCCACGATAATTAAAATGTTCTACTAAAGGTATGTTGCTCACACATACCTATAGATTCCGTGTATGGCCACATGGAGCCATAAAGCACTAGAAATGCCAAAAGTTAGACTAAGGAATTGAATTTTTATTTCCTTTAAATTATTTAAATGTAAATATTCATATGTGGCTTGTGGTTACTCTACCAAACAGTACGGAGTTAGAAGCTGGTAAGGTAGCCAGCAAGAGATGGTGAACTCACTGAAGGTAGAGACAGAAAAGAGGTGGTAAAGGTGAGAAATATTTAGGAGGTGATACGGCAGGACCTAATGCTGGACCAAATACAGTGAGGGAGAAGCAGTTAAAAACACTTCACCCATGCTGAGCAGCAGTAACCAAGTGGACAGCTGGGCCATGCACTGAATATAGAGGGAAATATGTTGTGCTACTTTAGACATGTTGATTCAATGTGCCACCTAAGAAAACACTTGACTATAATACAGAGAAGTCGGTAATATTAAATATGTTCTTTTCATAGATAAAATGACTGTAATACAGGGATATTAAGTAATTTGTCCAAGGTCATTGCAACTTGAGTTTATCTGATTCCAAAACTAAAGCATAGCCCCTTATACCAAGATGAGTAAACAGTTAAGAGCTGACACCTTGGGAGGGAAGAACTCACCCGGAGATAAGCAGGAGGAATATCAGTGAGACTCTGTCTCAAAAAAAAAAAAAAAAGAAAGAAAAGGGCTGGGCACGGTGGCTCATGCCTATAATCCCAGCACTTCGGGAGGCTAAGGTGGGTGGATCACCTGAGGTCAGGAGTTCGAGACCAGGCTGGCCAACATGGTGAAACCCCGTCTCTACTAAAAATACAAAAATTAGCCAGGTGAGGTGGCAGCGGATGCCTGTAATCCCAGCTACTCAGGAGGCTGAGGCCGGAGAACCGTTTGAACCTGGGAGGTTGGGGTTGCAGTGAGCCGAGATCGTGCCACTGTACTCCGGCCGGAGTGACAGAGTGAAACTCCATCTCAAAACTAAATAAATAATAAAATAAAAATTAAACAGAGGCCGGGCCCAGTGGCTCACGCCTGTAATCCTAGCACTTTGGGAGGCCGAGGTGGGCAGATTGCCTGAGCTCAGGAGTTCGAGACCAGCCTGGGCAACACCATGAAACTCCATCTCCATTAAAATACAAAAAATTAGACAGGTGTGGTGGCATGAGCCTGAAGTCCCAGCTACTCAGAAGGCTGAGGCAGGAGAATTGCTTGAATCCGGGAGGTGTAGGTTACAGTGAGCCAAGATCACACCACTGCACTCCCGCCTGGATGACAGAGCAAGACTCTATCTCCAAAAAACAACCAAAAAAAAAAAAAAAGAAGAAGAAGAAAAGAAAAAAGACAGCTGATCCAGGCTAATCAACTGGTAAACTCTAATTCCAGACCTCTTGATAAAGAGACTAATAAAATTTGTAGCAAGAGAGGCTTCATCTATGGGATGCTTTTAGCAGAACATACTTAGTCTAGGATTGCTTATGGTAAGTGACCCAGGAATTAATGGATTTATGACATCTGACCCCCTTGAGAATGTCACATAAGCTATGTAACTTAAGATAGGTGTTTTATCACCAAGAGAGCTCCTTCTATGTAAATGATATGAACTGCACACATCACTTAGAGACCTCACAGGTTCCCACGTGGTCTGGTGGTTAAACAAAAATCTTACTAAAAAATAAAATTATCTTTTAAAAGAGACCTCACAGGTAATCTTGTTCCAGAGTATACCCTATGCACACAGACCTAGGGAGCCCGGTCAATCATCCTGAACATCTTCCTGCTTTGCTTGTGCCTCCGATGGCCAGTATCTTCAAAATTATTCATAAGGCTTCATTCAGAGTAAGCGCTCTAACTTATGTGTCTCTGATGTGGAATACTCCCAACTTGCTGTGTTATCCCTGTACTAAATAACAAAAGACAACATATAATCATAGAAGCCTTTCCTGGGTTTTAGATTTTGACTGAGTCTTGAAGGATAAATTTCTCAAAGATGGGGAGAAAATGGAGGATATGAATAAAGGAAAAAATATGAGAAAAACCCAAAGGAACATAAGACAGTAAGGATACAAAACTGATTCTAATGAATAATTTAAAAAAAGAGGCTGAAGACATATGGAGCACATCACAGAGAACTTCAGAAGTCAGAGAGAGATGTGTAAACAGGATGCAGCTTTCAGTGAAAAAATAAGGTAGTGAAAGTGGAATGTAAGAAAAATGATTCTGGTAATACTGTGAGGAAAGGACTGAGAGAGGTTGTATCTGGAATTAGGGAAGTCAATTAGAAGCTACTGTAGAAATTAAACCCTTGCATGTATGGCCAAATGACTTGACAAGGGTACCAAGACTACACAATGGGAAAAGACAGTCTCTTCAACAAATGTGCTGAAAAAACTATATATCCACATTCTAAGAATGAAGTTGAACCCCTATACCATATACAAAAATTAATTCAAAATGAATTAAAGACCTACACATAAGACCAAACTATGAAACTCCTAGAAGGAAATATAGGGGAAGGCCTCAGGATATTAGACTTGGCAATGATTTTTTGGATATGATACAAAAAGCACAGGCAACAAAAACAAGAACAGACAAATGGGACTTCATCAACTTTAAAATCTTCTGCACATCAAAGGAAACAATCAGCAGAGTGAAAAAGCAACCTATGGAATAGATGAAAATATTTCCAAATCATATATTTGATAAAGTATTAATATTCAGAATATAGAAGGAACTACTACAACAAAATAAATAACCCAATTTAAAAATGGGCAAAGGGCTGGGCTCAGTGGCTCATGCCTGTAATCCCAGTACTTTGGGAGGCTGAGGTGGGAGGACTACTTGAGGTCAAGAGTTTGAGACCAGCCTGGCCAACATGGCAAAACCCCATCTCCACTAAAAATACAAAATTAGCTGGGCATGGTGTTGTATGCCTGTAATTCTAGCTACTAAGGAGACTGAGGCACACGAATCACTGGAACCCAGGAGGTGGAGGTTGCAGTGAGCCAAGATCACACCACTGCACTCCAGACTGGGTGACGGAGCAAAACTGCATCAAAAAAAGAAAAAAAAAAAAAGGAAAAATGGGCAATTAACTTCAACAGGCAATTCTTTAAAGATATACAAATGGCCAACAAACGCATGAATCAAAGTAAAATGTGAATCAAAACCACACGACCAGCCAGGCACGGTGGCTCACACCTGTAATCCAAAATTTGGGGAGGCCAAAGTGGGAGGATCGCGTGAGCCCAGGAGTTGGAGACCAGCCTGGGCAACATGGTGAAACTCCATCTCTACAACAAATACAAAAATTAGCCAGGTGTGGTGGCACATGCCTAAAGCCCCAGCTACTTAGAAAACTGAGGTGGGAGGATCCTTTGAGCCTGAGAGGTCAAGGCTGCAGTGAGCCAAGATCATGCCACTGCACTCCAGCCTGGGAACCAGAGTGAGACTCTGTATCAAAAAAAAAAAAAAAGAAAAGAAAAAGAAAAACACATGAGATATCACCTCCACCCATTAGAATGGCTACTATCAGAAGAACAGAAAACAGCAAGTGTTGATGAAGACGTGAAGAAATCAGAACCCTTGTGCACTGTAAGTGGGAATGTAAAAAGATGTATGCATTATGGAAAACTGTATGAAGATTCATCAGAAAATTAAAAGGACCATGATATGATCCAGCAATCCCACTTCTAGAAATATATCCAAAAGAATTTGAAACAGGGTCTCAAAAATATATTTGTATGCCCATGTCCATTCCAGCATTATTCACAATAGCCAAGGGGTGCAAGTAATCTCAATGTCCATGGACGGATGAATGCATAAGGAAAATGTGTTACCCATACAACAGGAATATTATGCAGCCTTTAAGAAGAAGAAAATCCTGTTACATGCTACAACATGATGCACTTTAAGGACATTATAGTAAGCAAAATAAGCCAGGCACAAAAGGATAAACACTGTATGATTCCATTCATATGAAATATGTAGTCAAAATCATAGAAACAGAAAGTAGAAAGGTGGTTGTCTAGTGCCTGCAGGAGAGGGAATTAGTGTTTAATGGGCATAGTTTCAATTTTGCAAAATGAAAAAGTTCTAAAGGTCTGTTGCACAATAATGTGAATATACTTAACACAACTGAACTGTATTCCTAAAAATGGTTGAGATGGGCCGGGCGCAGTGGCTCATACCTGTAATCCCAGCACTTCAGGAGGCTGAAGTGGGTGGATCACTTGAGGTCAGGAGTTTGAGACCAGCCTGGCCAACATGGCGAAATCTCGTTTCTACTAAAAATACAAAAATTAGCCGGGCATGGTGGTGGGCACCTGTAATCTCAGCTACTTGGGAGGCTGAGGCAGGAGAATCACCTGAACCTAGGAGGTGGAGGTTGCAGTGAGCTGAGATGGCGCCACTGCACTCCTGGCAACAAAGCGAGACTCCATCTCAAAAATAATAATTCACTAGTGATGATTATCAATATCACGAATTGTTAGTTTAGTTATTTACATTGTATGTATTTAAAATAAAAGTAGTCTTTTAAAAAAAATTTTTTTACAGACAGGGTAGATCTCAGCTCACTGAACTCACTGTGTAAACTCTTGGACTCATGCAATCCTTCCACCTTAGCCTACCAAACAGCTAGAACTACAGGCAAGCACCATCACGTCCAGCTAATTTTTTCTTTTTTTTTCTTTTTGTAGGGATAGAATCTCACAATGTCACCCCGGCTGGTCTCAAACTCCTGGCCTCAAGCAATCCTCCTCTGCCTCAACCTCCCAAAGTGCTGGGATTTATAGACGTGAGTCCCTGAGCCCAGGCAAAAGTAGCCTTTTAAATTAAAAAAAATAAAAAAGATTATGTATTTCAATGAGTCACTAGGATAATGTCAATATAAGAATTTGGGGACAGGCAGAAGTTAGTGTCAGGAATATGAGCTAAACCCAAAATGAGTCAGAGTGATATTTGTCCTTTTCCATAAACAGCCCCATTGAATTCTAAGATTCAGTGAATATCATTCAGCTTTCAGTGTACAACATGGAGGGTGAAAGAATGAGCTGTCCTTGAAGTGCATCATGTTGTAGCATATGACAGGATTTTCTTCTTTTTAAAGGCTGCATAATATTCCTGTTGTATGGGTAACACATTTTCCTTATGCATTCATCCGTCCATGGACATTGAGATTACTCGCACCCCTTGGCTATTGTTAATAAGGCTGGAATGGACATAGGCATACAAATATATTTTTGAGACCCTGTTTCATCATAAAGCACCATCGTACTGCAAAGAGCAGGGTTTAAAAGCTAGCACCACCCCTTGCTAGCTAGGGAAGCTTGGGTAAGTTACTCTAACCTTTCCACGGCTCAGTTTCCTCATTTGTATGATGGTGATAAAAATTCATATTACAGATCCATATCTTTTATATAGTAACTTTAGGATCACAGGAAAAGGTTTTCCCCAAACTAAAACTAAACAGCATGACTTTAAAATAATAAATGATATCAGTAACATACCGCTGATTCACAAAAGGGCTGGAAAGCTCTGCAAGCAGGCGATAATTCCCAATGTATACCAGCACTCCATTTTTCTGAATGATAAACATAAAACACAACGTCAAGGATAACATTCTTAACAAAATTCTCAAATACTGTAGAAATATCCAAATAGCTTCTCAGCATAATGTAACAATCAATACCAAAACAGATCAAGAAGTTTTCTACCTTTTACTGTTAAACTGATTTTCTTGGTGAGAATATAGAAAGATCCTTGGAATTCTACAGTATTTTTAAAAAACAGTAAATTGGCCGGGCGAGGTGGCTCAAGCCTGTAATCCCAGCACTTTGGGAGGCCGAGACGGGCGGATCATGAGGTCAGGAGATCGAGACCATCCTGGCTAACACAATGAAACCCCGTCTCTACTAAAAATACAAAAACTTAGCCGGGCGAGGTGGCAGGCGCCTGTAGTCCCAGCTACTCGGGAGGCTGAGCCAGGAGAATGGCGTGAACCCGGGAGGCGGAGCTTGCAGTGAGCTGAGATCCGGCCACTGCACTCCAGCCTGGGTGACAGAGCGAGACTCTGTCTCAAAAAAAAAAAAAAAAAAAACAGTAAATTATACACTTATGGTCACTTATGTATATAGTGTCCCCTTAATGAAAATAGGCTTCAAGCAGTTGTCTCACGTTAAACAAGTGAACTCTGTAAATAACCATTAGTAATGGCATTTTCAAATTACTGTAGAAAAGAATGATCACAAAGTACTGTGAATTTCAGAAGGTGAGGAGTTTTATAATGATTTAACACCCGATAGGAACTCACTTTATATCCACTACTAAGTGGAAGCACCTTAAAAATCTCAAAAAAGCACTTATCCTAAATAACAATACATAAGCCTGTCAGTAGAGGTATATTTGCACAGTATGACAACATATGCCACCGTGTTTGTTCTGAAAAAAATATTTGTGAATCAGAAGATCCTAGAGCTAAATTTAGGATCTTTGAGACCTTTTTAAATTTAAACATAATACATTCCACCAATTAAATAATATGAAAAGTTTAGCAGAGTTAGTAAACATTGGAAAGAGAACCAAAAGTATACATTCTAAAAACTTTTAGAATATACTTTAAAAATTGCTACTAAGTAAATGGAGTCACTCCAGCACTTCCAATTCAATAAGAATTATGATTACATGCCAAAGAAAATAGTCCTCCCCACCCCAATACATTAGATATACACAAAAGTTTGGAAACTATTTTTCTACTGGCTACACCATGCTGCCTTCCAAATGAGAACAATATGAAGCATTAAAAAAAATAGGCCGGGCGCGGTGGCTCAAGCCTGTAATCCCAGCACTTTGGGAGGCCGAGACGGGCGGATCATGAGGTCAGGAGATCGAGACCATCCTGGCTAACACAGTGAAACCCCATCTCTACTAAAAATACAAAAAATTAGCCGGGCGTGGTGGCGGCGCCTGTAGTCCCAGCTACTCGGGAGGCTGAGGCAGGAGAATGGCGGGAACCCGGGAGGCGGAGCTTGCAGTGAGCTGAGATCGCGCCACTGCACTCCAGCCTGGGCGACAGAGCGAGACTCCGCCTCAAAAAAAAAAAAAAAAAATAGGTGGACTTTTTATTTGATAATTTTTAGTATTTATTCATGAAAATTATTTTAGGGATTCAAAATTCTAAGCTAGATTATAAGAACTATCTTTAACAAGGTTAATCTAAAACTTTTTATAATCACAAATTCATTATCCTTAGCAATACTGGAATGTGTGATGAGGCAGAAGGAAGGAGGGATGGCCAAACACACAGACACAGCAGGCAAGAGGAGCACTGAATACATAGGGGTGACCAACTTTTCAGAGAGTCAACCAGGGCACAGCCATACCAGTCCAGAGGCATAACAACATATGAGAAAGAATTATGCAGAGGTTTTATTACTTTAACACACAAATATGAAGAATAGGTATTTATTTGAAATTATTATTCTATACTAGTTTTCTGTTATAATAAATGCTTTTATTTAAACAAGATGGAAGAAGTGCAGATTAATTTACATGTGCTTGCCTGTCTTATCCCAGACTTGAGAGACACGGTCTCCTTAGGTGCTTGCATATCTCCTCCATCAAGCCTGTATTAGTTTGCTAGTGCTGTCATAACAAAGTACCAAAAACTGGGTGGCTTAAGCAACAGAAATGTATTGTCTCACAGTTACGGAGGCTAGAAGTCCAAGATCAAGGGGTTAACAGGATCATGTGCTCTCTGCAGGCACTAGGGAAGAATCTGTTCTAGGACTCTCTGCCAGCTTCCTGCAGTTCCTTGGCTTGTGGCAGCCTAACTCCAGTCTCCACGTGGCATTATCCCTGTGTGCATGTCTGTGCCCAAATTTCCCCTTTTCATAAGGATACCAGTTATAGCAGATTAGGGGCCCACCATATTTTAATACAAACTCAACTAACTACATCTATGATGACCCTGTTTCCAACTAAGGTTACATTCTAAGGTATTGGGAGTTAGGATTTCAACCTATGAATTTTGGAGGGGACACAATTCAACCCATAACAATGCCCGATCCCAAATTCTTTCCTGCCTATTGTGCAATATGTTCTGTATTATCTCCCTAATTAAATTTTATGTGTCTTTCCCTCTGTCTATAACGTATCATTATATACTAATATATATAAAAAACCACAGATTTCCATATACAATAATAACTTTCCTTCTCAGTGACATCTGGGACACTCTGGTGTTGATATCATAACTGTTCTCATTTTCATTATCTGAACTCTCAGAAAATAGTCACAGTATTCACAGTGTGGTAGGCTAAACTAACACTATGTCAATACAAATCACAACAGTTACTCCAATGGGCAAAGTCAATGATAGACTGTTACTGCTCACAATTACAACACATACAACACACTTAGGTTGCATCAGCGGATGATCCATTACTGTGAACTGCAAATCAGAGTTGCCATGATTTTGTTGTATCACAGGAAGGGGTTTCCCAGGCTGCAGGATTTTCAGTGGTAAAATGGTAGGACTAGGACAGCTCTGAATAGGCCACTCTTATCTTTGTTTTATTATAAATGCATTTAGGCTGGGCATGGTGGCTCACACAGGTAATCCCAGCACATTGGGAGGCCGAGGCAAGAAGATCACTTGAGCCCAGAGGTTCGAGACCAGCCTGGGCAAACACAGCAAAACCCCATCTCTATACAAAAATTAAAAATAACAAATAATTCATTTTAATGTATATTCAAAATCACATTTGCAGCTAAAAAAAAAAAGCAAAGGGATGAGAAAAGCACAAATGTCTGAGCCCTCTAATTTATTCAGCATAAAGAAGCACTTTAAAGATAATAAGGAACAAATTGCCATTTGCATTTCAAACTCCTTAGGTATTTTGTGTGCTTTTTTAATGAAAAAATTTGGTGCCTTTTCAACGTTTAGGTGAGTTTTCTCAAAAGAATTGCTTGGAATATTTAAGAAGTTAAAATAACAAGTAAAGTAAAACAAGACAAATTAAATGTTCTGGTTTTTTTGCTACCTCTTTAGTTAAATTCTATAGTGAATTAGGGCAAGGAGAACTTTGAAAATAGTACACAACTAAAATATCACTCAAGGGGACAAAAAAATGAAAGGAAAAAGTTATTTTAATGAGATTCTTACTTCAGCCAGACACAAACATCTTAGAAAGATTTGTATTATGGCTGGGTGTGGTGGCTCACGCCTGTAATCCCAGGAGGAGGACGAAGCAGGTGGATTACGAGGTCAGGAGATCAAGACCATCCTGGCTAACACGGTGAAACCCCATCTCTACTAAAAATACAAAAAATTAGCTGGGCGTGGTGGCGGGCACCTGTAGTCCCAGCTACTCGGGAGGCTGAGGCAGGAGAATGGGGTGAACCCAGGAGGCGGACCTTGCAGTGAGCCGAGATCGTGCCACTGCACTCCAGTATGGGTGACAGAGCGAGACTCTGTCTCAAAAAAAAAAAAAAAAAAAAGAAAGAAAGATTTGTATTTTTTTTTTTTTTTTTTTTTTTGAGACGGAGTCTCGCTCTGTCGCCCAGGCTGGAGTGCAGTGGCGCAATCTCGGCTCACTGCAAGCTCCGCCTCCCGGGTTCACGCCATTCTCCTGCCTCAGCCTCCCGAGTAGCTGGGACTACAGGCGCCCACAACCGCGCCCGGCTAATTTTTTGTATTTTTAGTAGAGACGGGGTTTCACCGTGGTCTCGATCTCCTGACCTTGTGATCCGCCCGCCTCGGCCTCCCAAAGTGCTGGGATTACAGGCGTGAGCCACCGCGCCCGGCGAAAGATTTGTATTATTATAATCCCTCACTAAGATAAATTCATGTATATAATAAACATGAAGCATTAAAAAAATTATAGGTGAACTTTTTACTCCTTAAGGATAATTTCTCTCATTCATAACACTGACTTTCTCCCCTCAAAGGTGATTTTTCTTCTGATCTATTTTTCCTAACAATTCTCTTTAGTTGTTCTAAGTCTATGGCATTCTACATAACTACATTCAATATTTAGAGAACATGACAGACCAGACTGCTGCAAAACGTTATTAGTTAATGTGTTCCTAAGGTCAGCCAAAATTCTTGCTAAATTTCTTACTATATCCTTCAAATAAATAGTTTTTCCAAAGATGAGATCAAATACCAAAATTTATTTTTATACAACTTATAAAGTATTTTAAAGCAGACTCCCCAAAGTCATGTAAAATATCAAAATACTATAGCAGCAACAGCCTGAGCCTTAATTAAACTTTAAAAACCATTTTAGACTGGGCGCAATGGTGCACACCTGTAGTCTGACTCAGCTACTTAGCTAAGGCAGGAAGATCACCTGAATCCAGAAGTTTGAGGTTGTGGCTGTAAACTGTGATCACACTACTGCACACCAGCCTGGGTGACACGGCGAGACAGTTTCTTAAAACAAAATTTTAAAAGATTCTAAAAATTTCTCTCTAGTTAATATTAACTTTAAAAATTAAAAAAAAATCACGAAATATACTATAAGACCTTTTTTGAGAGTTTAAAAGATTACTTTTTCCAACTCCTTTCATATTGGTAAAGAGTTAAAAGTATTAACCAAAGTACCAAATAAATATCAGATAAAACTTGACTTCATGATTTTCATTAAGTACTAAAAGAGTCATTGTAAAAATGGTAAATCTGATGTTATGTTCATCTAAACAACTTTGGCCAAAGTGCAAAGTTTCCACACTTTGAGGAAACTGTCTCTTGAATTTGAAAAAAATTGGGCATAACATCTTGGCCCTTCTCATTCCTCTCTCCTCTTCCCAAAGAGAATGGTTAGTTCTAGTATTTCTAGCCCAATGGTTCTCGTGTAGTTCCCAGATAAGAGCATCAGCATGACCTGGGAACTTGCTAGATATGCATATTCCTGGGCCCCATCCAAGACATACTGAATGGGAAACCATGAGGGGTGGGACCAGCAGCTGTGTTTTGCAGGCCCTCCAGGTGATTCCAAGGTATACTAAAGTGAGAGAAGTGCTTTCCTAGTCTAGAAATTGCCAGGCATCTATAAGCCCCAAGGACCTAGCTCCCTACTTCTCAGAAACCGTGCTGAGCAAAGGTTTATAAACACCTACCCCAGACTGCACAGCTCTTAAGGTGGACCTGCTACATTCCTCTAGAACAGTTTTTCCTGACCCCTTAACTCTTAGCTGGGAGAACCCCCAGTCAACTGTCTCCACAGATGCCTCTGTTTATCTATTAAAGTACTTAGCTCCTTGCAAATATCTACATTTCCTGTTCCTTATTCACTACTATATCCATAAAGCCTCACACAGTGCCTGGTCCATGTTTCCTGAGTTAAACCTTGCCTTCTCACTGCTGTTAAACAAGCACATCACCTCTAAAGTCAAAATCCAAAGAGTCCTTCAGGCCTATTTCTGAGTGGGAGGGAGGATTATCAGAATATTAGCCTTTGGCTGGACGTGGTGGCTCATGCCTATAATCCCAGCCTTCAGGAGGCTGAGGCAGGAGGATCATTTGAGCCCAGTCAGGGCAACATTAGTGAGACCCTGTCTCTTAAAAAAAGAAAAAAAAAAAAGAACACTCACATTTCATTCCAAAAGAAAAGAGAAAATCATCCAGATTTTAATATCATAAAGATACCAGTGGAACAGAATTAGAAGTTATCAAACTTGTTATGAGAAAATAAAAATGTCTGAATCTCCAAACATTGATACATTTAGATTTAGTGAAGCAAGGCTGGTAAAAGTGGGTAAGCACGCAGAAGAGGTAGGGGAATGTAGGGCCCACGTAACAGAAGTAAAACATCTAGAAGCAGACAGTTAGTAAGCACACTAGCAAACTAAGGAGCAATAGGATGTAGTCTAAAAGAAAGACAAACCAGGGTTATAGCTCTGACCTTACAAGCCGTGTGACCTTGTGCCTATTACTGAACTCCTCTGATCCTATTCCAAGAAATCTATAACAAAGAGTTAATGCTTTTAAACTGGGTGGAGCCCACCACAGCTCAAGGAGGCCTGCCTGCCTCTGTAGACTCTACCTCTGGGGGCAGGGCATAGCTGAAAAAAAGGCAGCAGAAACTTCTGCAGACTTAAACATCCCTGTCTGACAGCTTTGAAGAGAGCAGTGGTTCTCCCAGCACAGAGTTTGAGATCTGAGAACGAACAGACTGCCTCCTCAAGTGGGTCCCTGACCCCCAAGTAGCCTAACTGGGAGGCACCTCCCAGTAGGGGCCGACTGACACCTCATACGGCCGGGTGCCCCTCTGAGATGAAGCTTCCAGAGGAAGGATCAGGCAGCAACATCTGTCATTCTGCAATATTTGCTGTTCTAGAGCCTCTGATGGTGATACCGAGGCAAACAGGTCTGGAGTGGACCACCAGCAAACTCCAACAGACCCGCAACTGAGGGTCCTGACTGTTAGAAGGAAAACTAACAGAAAGGATATCCACACCAAAGCCCCATCTGTACATCACCATCATCAAAGACCAAAGGTAGATAAAACCACAAAGATGGGAAGAAACCACAGCAGAAAAGCTGAAAATTCTAAAAATCAGAGCAGCTCTTCTCTTCCAAAGGAATGCAGCTCCTCGCCAGCAACAGAACAAAGCTGGATGGAGAATGACTTTGATGAGTTGAGAGTAGAAGGCTTCAGACTATCAATAACAACAAACTTCTCCGAGCTAAAGGAGGATGTTCGAACCCATCGCAAAGAAGCTAAAAACCTTGAAAAAAGATTAGACGAATGGCTAACTAGAATAAACAGCGTAGAGAAGACCTTAAATGACTTGATGGAGCTGAAAACCATGGCACAAGAACTACCTGACGCATGCACAAGCTTCAGTAGCCAATTCAATCAAGTGGAAGTAATGGTGTCAGTGATTAAAGATCAAATGAATGAAATGAAGTGAGAAGAGAACTTTAGAGAAAAAAGAGTAAAAAGAAATGAACAAAGCCTCCAAGAAATACGGGACTATGTGAAAAGACCAAATCTATGTCTGATTGGTATACCTGAAAGTGACGGGGAGAACGGAACCAGGTTGGAAAACACTCTTCAGGACATTATCCAGGAGAACTTCCCCAACCTAGCAAGGCAGCCAACATTCAAATTCAGGAAATACAGAGAATGTCACAAAGATATTTCCTCGAGAAAAGCCAACTCCAAGACACATAATTGTCAGATTCACCAAAGTTGAAATGAAGGTAAAAAATGTTAAGGGCAGCCAGAGAGAAAGGTCGGGTTACCCACAAAGGGAAGCCCATCAGACTAACAGCAGATACCTCGGCAAAAACTCTACAAGCCAGAAGAGAGTGGGCCACCAATATTCAACATTCTTAAAGAAAGGAATCTTCAACGCAGAATTCCATATCCAGCCAAACTAAGCTTCATAAGTGAAGGAGAAATAAAATCCTTTACAGACAAGCAAATGCTGACAGATTTTGTCACCACCAGGCCTGCCTTACAAGAGCTCCTGAAGGAAGCACTAAACATGGACAGGAACAACCAGTAACAACCGCTGCAAATGCATGCCAAATTGTAAAGATCATCGATGCTAGGAAGAAACTGCATCAACTAATGGGCAAAATAACCAGCTAACATCATAATGACAGGATCAAATTCACATATAATAATATTAACCTTAAATGTAAATGGGCTAAATGCTCCAATTAAAAGATACAGACTGGCAAATTGGATTAAGAGTCAAGACCCATCAGTGTGCTGTATTCAGGAGACCCATCTCACATGCAAAGACACACACAGGCTCAAAATAAAGGGATGGAGGAAGATCTACCAAGCAAATGGAAAGCAAAAAAAAGCAGGGGTTGCAATCCTAGTCTCTGATAAAACAGACTTTAAACCAACAAAGATCAAAAGAGACAAAGCAAGCTATTACATAATGGTAAAGGGATCAATTCAACAAGAAGAGCTAACTATCCTAAATATACATGCGCCCAACACAGGAGCACCCAGATTCATAAAGCAAGTCCTTGGAGACCCACAAAGAGACTTAGACTCTTACACCATAATAATGGGAGACTTTAACACCCCACTGTCAACACTAGACAGATCAACGAGACAGAAGGTTAACAAGGATATCCAGGACTTGAACTCAGCTCTGCACCAAGAGGACCTAATAGACATCTACAGAACTCTCCACCCCAAATCAATAGAATATACATTCTTCTCAGCACCACATTGCACTTATTCCAAAATTGACCACATAGTTGGAAGTAAAGCACTCCTCAGCAAATGTAAAAGAACAGAAATTGTAACAAACTGTCTTTCAGACCACAGTGCAATCAAACTAGAACTCAGGATTAAGAAACTCACTCAAAACTGCTCAACTACATGGAAACTGAACAACCCACTCCTGAATGACTACTGGGTATGTAATGAAATGAAGGCAGAAATAAAGATGTTCTTTGAAACCAATGAGAACAAAGACACAACAGCAGAATCTCTGGGACACATTTAAAGCAGTGTGTAGAGGGAAATTTATAGCACTAAATGCCCACAAGAGAAAGCAGGAAAGATCTAAAATTGATACCCTAACATCACAATTGAAAGAACTAGAGAAGCGGCCGGGCGCGGTGGCTCAAGCCTGTAATCCCAGCACTTTGGGAGGCTGAGACGGGTGGATCACGAGGTCAGGAGATCGAGACCATCCTGGCTAACACAGTGAAACCCCATCCATCTCTGCTAAAACTACAAAAAACTAGCCGGGCGAGGTGGCAGGTGCCTGTAGTCCCAGCTACTCGGGAGGCTGAGGCAGGAAAATGGCGTGAACCCGGGAGGCGGAGCTTGCAGTGAGCTGAGATCCGGCCACTGCACTCCAGCCTGGGTGACAGAGCGAGACTCCATCTCAAAAAAAAAAAAAAAGAACTAGAGAAGCAAGAGCAAACACATTCAAAAGCTAGCAGAAGGCAAGAAACTAAGATCAGAGCAGAACTGAAGGAGACAGAGACACAAAAAAGCCTTCAAAAAATCAATGAATCCAGTAGCTGGTTTTTTGAAAAGATCAACAGAACTGACAGGCCACTAGCAAGACTAATAAAGAAGAAAAGAGAGAAGAATCAAATCCACACAATAAAAAATGATAAAGGGGATATCACCACCAATCCCACAGAAATACAAACTACCATCAGATAATACTATAAACACCTCTATGCAAATAAACTAGAAAATCTAGAAGAAATGGATAAATTCCTGGACACATACACCCTCCCAAGACTAAACCAGGAAGAAGTCAAATCCCTGAATAGACCAGTAACAGGCTCTGAAATTGAGGCAATAATTAATAGCCTACAAACCAAAAAAAGTCCAGGACCAGACGGACTCACAGCCGAATTCTACCAGAGGTACAAAGAGGAGCTGGTACCATTCCTTCTGAAACTATTCCAATCAACAGAAAAAGAGGGAATCCTCCTAACTCATTTTATGAGGCCAGCATCATCCTGATACCAAAGCCTGGCAGACACACAACAAAAAAAGAGAATTTTAGACCAATATCCCTGATGAACATCAGTGAAAAACTCCTCAATAAAATACTGGCAAACCGAATCCAGCAGCACATCAAAAAGCTTATCCACCATGATCAAGTTGGCTTCATCCCATGGATGCAAGGCTGGTTCAACATATGCAAATCAATAAACATAATCTATCATATAAACAGAACCAAAGACAAAAATCACATGATTATCTCAACAGATGCAGAAAAGGCCTTTGACAAAATTCAACAGCCCTTCATGCTAAAAACTCTCAATAAACTAGGTATTGATGGAATGTATCTCAAAATAATAAGAGCTATTTATGACAAACCCACAGCCAATGTCATACTGAATGGGCAAAAACTGGAAGCATTCCTTTTGAAAACTGGCACAAGACAGTGATGCCCTCTCTCACCAGTCCTATTCAACACAGTGTTGGAAGTTCTGGCCAGGGCAATCAGGCAGGAGAAAGAAATAAAGGGTATTCAGTTAGGAAAAGAGGAAGTTAAATTGTCTCTGTTTGCAGATGACATGATTGTATATCTAGAAAACCCCATCGTCTCAGCCCAAAATCTCCTTAAGCTGATAAGCAACTTCAGCAAAGTCTCAGGATACAAAATCAATGTGCAAAAATCACAAGCCTTCTTATACACCAATAACAGACAAACAGAGAGCCAAATCATGAATGAACTCCCATTCACAATTCCTTCAAAGAGAATAAAATACCTAGAAATCCAACTTACAAGGGACGTGAAGGACCTCTTCAAGGAGAACTACAAACCACTGCTCAACGAAATAAAAGAGGACACAAACAAATGGAAGAACATTCCATGCTCATAGATAGGAAGAATCAATATCGTGAAAATGGCCATACTGCCCAAGGTAATTTATAGATTCAATGCCATCCCCATCAAGCTATCAATGACTTTCTTCACAGAATTGGAAAAAACTACTTTAAAGTTCATATGGAACCAAAAAAGAGCCCACATTACCAAGAGAACCCTAAGCCAAAAGAACAAAGCTGGAGGCATCACACTACCTGACTTCAAACTATACTACAAGGCTACAGTAACCAAAACAGCATGGTACTGGTACCAAAACAGAGATATAGACCAATGGAACAGAACAGAGCCCTCAGAAATAATACCATACATCTACAACCATCTGATCTTTGACAAATCTGAGAAAAACAAGCAATGGGGAAAGGATTCCCTATTTAATAAATGGTGCTGGGAAAACTGGCTAGCCACATGTAGAAAGCTGAAACTGGATCCCTTCCTTACACCTTATACAAAAATTAATTCAACATGGATTAAAGACTTAAATGTTAGACCTAAAACAATAAGAAACCCTAGAAGAAAACCTAGGCAATACCATTCAGGACACAGGCATGGGCAAGGACTTCACGACTAAAACACCCAATTAAACTAAAGAGCTTCTGCACAGCAAAAGAAACTACCATCGGAGTGAACAGGCAACCTACACAATGGGAGAAAATTTTTACAATCTACCCATCTGACAAAGGGCTAATATCCAAAATCTACAAAGAACTCAAATAAATTTACAAGAAAAAATCAAACAGCCCCATCAAAAAGTGGGCAAAGGATATGAACAGACACTTCTCAAAAGAAAACATTGATCAGCCAACAGACACATGAAAAAATGCTCATCATCACTGACCATCAGAGAAATGCACATCAAAACCACAATGAGATACCATCTCACACCAGTTAGAATGGCGATTATAAAAAAGTCAGGAAACAACAGATGCTGGAGAGCATGTGGAGAAATAGGAACACTTTTACACTGTTGGCAGGACTGTAAACTAGTTCAACCATTGTGGAAGACAGTGTGGCGATTCCTCAAGGATCTAGAACTAGAAATACCATCTGACCCAGCAATCCATTACTGGGTATATACCCAAAGGATTATAAATCATACTGCTATAAAGACACATGCACACATATGTTTACTGCGGCACTATTCACAATAGCAAAGACTTGGAACCAACCCAAATGTTCATCAATGACAGACTGGACTAAGAAAATGTGGCACATATACACCATGGAATACTATGCAGCCATAAAAGAGGATGAGTTAATGTCCTTTGTAGGGACATGGATGCAGCTGGAAACCATGATTCTCAGCAAACTATCGCAAGGACAGAAAACCAAACACCGTGTGTTCTCACTCACAGGTGGGAACTAAACAGTGAGAACACTTGGACACAGGAAGGGGAACATCACACATCGGGGCCTGTTGTGGGGTGGGGGAACGGGGAAGGGATAGCATTAGGAGATACACCTAATGTAAATGACGAGTTAATGGGTGCAGCACACCAACATGGCACATGTACACATATGTAACAAATCTGCACATTGTGCACATATACCCTAGAACTTAAAGTATAATTTAAAATATTAATTAATTTTTTTTAAAAAGTATCAAGAGGCCAGGGGTGGTGATTCATACCTGTAATCCTAGCACTTTGGGATGCAGGAGGATCACTTGAGCCCAGTGGTTTGAGACCAGCCTGGGCAACATAGGCTGACCCCATCTCTACAGAAAATTTTTAAAAATTAGCCAGGTATAGTGGTGAATGTCTATGGTCCCAGCTACTCAGGAGGCTGAGGCAGGAAGATCGCTTGGCCCTGGGAGGTCAAGGCTGCAGTGAGCCCTGACACTGCCACTGCACTCCAGCCTGGGCAACAGAATGAGACTCTGTCTCAAAAAAATAAATTAAATAAATAAATAAATAAATAAGTATCAAGGGATGCTGTAGGACCAGAAATAAGAATACTTAAAGTTTTAAAATGAACTGAGAGACAACTAGCATTCCCTAACTACATTGGGAGGAAGAAGGGAAGACCAATAGAGGTATGAACATTAAATTCTTGTCCACCATAGCAAGAAAATACTATCTAACATTATTACCCAACATTGACAAATCAAGATGTGGACAGTCTCTGAACATGGCCACATAAATTCCTTCCCTCCCTGTATGTGCAACATGTTCCTCATATCAAGAGATGGTCTTATTTCCCACCCCTTAAATCTGAACTGCCGTTAGCAACTCACTTGATAAATAGAATATACTGGAATTACCTATGTAGTGAGTCTTCTGAAGCCACATCCTAAGAAGTTTTGCAGCTTCCTCCTGGGTCTCTTGGAACAATCACTCTTGAAATGTTCTTCAGAACACAATTACGAGGCTGTGAGAAAAGCCCAAGCTACATGGAAGGACCACATATAGATACTTTCCCACTGAACTCCTACCAATGAGCCTTTAGATAATTCCAGCCTCAGCTGCCATTTAACAGCACCCACATGAGACATCAAGCAAGACTGCCCAACTGGCTTGCTTTCTCCTTTCATTTTTTAAAAATATAATTAAGAACTCATGAGTCAATGGATTTCAATCAACCACAGTCATTATTCTAATTGATGATCAAAATGTCACATTTTAAGCCAAGAGAAGAGCCTTCATATTGGATCTTGTGTCCTTTTGACACAGTCCCATTAGTCTTTGATAGGTTCCTTGCTTTCTGACCCAAGATTGCCACTTCAATGTGTAAAATGAAAATTTAAATTTTCATTTTGATCACATTTTTATAATATACATGTTATATATTTATATGAGAAATGCTGTTTTTGATATACGCATATACACGGATGCATATAGGAAAAAAGTACATTCCTCAATGTAACTGTTAAGTAAGTAAATAACATAATAGTTATATAGGTTGTGAGACTGGGGCATCATTTTTTCTTTTTGCTTGTCAATGTTTCCTAATCCTCAAATAAAAACGAATTACCTAAAATAACTTTTTTTAATGGACTCTGCTAAAACATTATTTATCTCAGCTTTTTATTTACAATATTGCTTTTAGGGAATATTGCCTCCAATATTGCTTTTGGAAACCACTGATTTCCAAATGCATTCTTTTATGGTTCTCTTTCTACCTTCTGAGTTCTCCTTTGCCTGATCATCCTTCTTCTGGTCCCTGACCCTGACTGCACTGCCCTTTACACAAACCTTCATTTCTAATGGCATATGGGCCACTTTCTCCTGGGATATCCATGCATCTCCAAAAACCTCTTAACATCTCAAAGTATCTCTCCAAACTGCTTCTCCCATTTCCTTCCATGGTGTCATCTTCCTTTAGTGCTCTGGATCATTTTGGTCTCTTCTTTCCCTTCCTTCCCTGAAATCCAAATTAGATACTGTGCTCTACTCATTGCAAAGTGACTCAGATTTGTTTCCTCCTCATTAATACAATCACCGCTATAACCATCAAAATTAGCTTCTTTGTAATCTGTCACCTATATTACTTCAATCACCTCTCCCCCAATCAGATTTTTTCTGCATATCACCATCAGCTTTATCTTTCTAACATGCCAATTGTATCAAGTTATTTTCTGGCTAAAGATCCTACAACTATTCCATGAAAAGCAAAAATGCAAGGCTGGTGAGTTAGAATTTTCACTCCACCTATTGGCTGGCCCTATCTTACTCATCCAAATGTAGAACCATCACTCATATCTATGCAAATCCCATACCCTGACAGCCTAAGTCCTCAAGATCACCCATGAAGATCTGACATCTCAGTGACTTTCCTCAAAATGTCTTCTGACCTAGGAAGCCTTCCCTACTTTTTTTCCAACCTAAATATGCATATTTTTGAAGGCTGAGTTTAAGTCCCATCTATCTCAAAAGTTCTCTTAGAAAATTCAAAAGGCATAAATATATATATGAACATTTATGCAAAACTTATATAAACTGCAAGAATATACATCAAGTACTACCAGTAGTTATCTCTGGAGAATCAGACCTAAAAAACATTCTACTTACTAAACCCTATATTTCTATAAACTCAATTTTTTTAATAAACATCTATATTCAGAAAAAAAATTAACAGAAATTAACACAATGATCTTTCCATTCCTTAAATTACTACAGTATTACTGATTGATCCCTGGATGACATTTTAATTTTTAAATAGTATCTTATATTTAAATCTTACATCCCTAATTGAAACCACTGGTTCTATCCTATCGTTATCCCCTATGCTCCACCCTCCTTAGCTGAAAACCTGTAATACCTGGTTGATCCTGCCAGTAGGAAAAAAAGAAAAATAAAAAAATCCTAAAAAAAAAAACCTCTGTGAGTCACACTGAGGTGTAGAACTATGCTTCAGTAATCTTGCATCTATATTTTCTGGTCCTGTACACCATCAATATATCAGTGACTCTGGGCCCATTTAATCCAATACACCCATGACAGATAGCATCATAGGTGACACATAAGTCCATCAGCATAGGTGGCCATTAGATAAGATTCAGGTTATGCGTAATTCCTCATTACTTTATCCTTTTCTCTCCTAGTCAAGAAAACCTACTAAAATACAAATGAGATAGATGCTATTAAAGGGATAGGATTAAGTCTTTCTATAATATTTTTAAATAATTACAAATTCTGATACTTTATTGTTGGTAAATTAGGGCAAAACTCACAACTGATTTATGGTTAGTGTGGTGTCTCCACTCTGTCATCTACCTTTAAGGAGATTTACATAGAGTAAAATCCACATTTGCCATGTCCTCTGCATGACTGTGAGGGGGAAACAAAACAGGATTTGTCTGATCCCTTCCGCAGCTTAAAAGAAAATTCTCCTTTTAGCAAGTGATTATGGAAGTCCGGATTTTCTTACTATGGGAAATTTTTCTACCAGCTAAGAGTGGCTAAGACCAGAGGTTTAAAAGGTAGGGGGGAAAGAGAACTAAGTTATGCACCTACTACTGCTAATATGGCACTAAATACTGACTGTTCTACCACCAAAGGCCTGGACAGAAATGGGCACCCTTTCCCTACTATACTACACTACACTGCACCATACTACACTACAACTATATGTTGGTAGGAAATAAGTTCTGGGCACCCCAAGTTGGAATCCTGTGTAAAAATGTGACTGTGTTCTATAGTGGCAATGATGGGGCATTTTTTAACAGGTAATAGACTGACCCAGAGTCTCAAGCACAATTGAAATGGGCTTGAGACTCTGGGTCAGTCTATTACCTATTAATGGAAACCGTTTCAGGGTACAATCAACCTAGAATTGAGGTTTGGAAACAAAATCTATTACTATGTTTAATAACTATTTGCTTAATTGTAATCATTCAAGGCTTTTGATGATTTGCTTATAAGACAGAGATGAAGGTTTGAGCTAACACACAGGATTGGACTGCCAAATCAGACTCATGTGAAACAGTGTTCCTACCTAGCATTAAGCTCTACTAAATGTTACAAAGATAGAGAGCATCAAACAATTCAAATGAAGCAGAGAGAGGTCTGGGACATCAAGGGCCACTGGCAACCCAGGTCTTTCTTTCTTTGCTGTGTGCCTACATGACCTTCTCCAAGGAGCTGTGCCTTATAGATCCTGGGTTCTTTACTATAGGTAATCCTTACCCAGGGACACCCTGCTAAGGGCATTTCAGAGTTAATGTTTCTTCTTCCTAACAAACATCAGTACTCTATTTATCCTAAGTCCTGTTGACAAGGAGATTAGACTGGGCCACATGCCTTCTTCTTCTCCCCTCCTGTCCCCTAAGGAAGTGAATGGACTGGCAGGCCAGCTGCTTTCACCCCTTCCTCCTAGGGTTACTTAAGAACTTGGTGACATAACTTAGCTTATTGTTCATTCCCCCATTGTCTAGTTCTCTTGCATTAGAACTAAATCAAATCATTTCAACAAAACAGTTGCATCACAAAATCTCAGAATTAGAATAAAACCTTAAAGATTATTTAGTGCAAGCTCCTACCTAAAGCTTCTGCTGATTGTACCTACTTTTGTATCTATCTGATTAAAGCTATCTTACAGTAGAATAGCCACTTTAAAAGGCCTTTCCATTGTGATAATCTTCCAAACACTGAGGATGTCTTTCTTCCATAAAAGAGAAGTCTCCCCTACCTCTCTTTACCACCCCATTGGTCCTAGTCTCAACATCAGAATCAATCCAGAGTAAGTCTACTCCCCTTTCCACTGAGTAGTCCTTTCACATTTCCAGGGACATTTCAAAGCCATCATGTCCTTCTAGTTCTGAGTTTTTCTAGGCTGACATCTCTAGGTCCTTCAATTGTTTGTTATAATACAATAGCTACCTAATCTAGTATCTCCTCTCTACAGTTAACTAGCAGCTCTGTTCCAGATAAATGCAAGTTTAGGGACTTCAGATGATGATGGTCTTGGATATGGTCTGACCAGGCAAACTCTGTGTGAATTGGATACCATGCCTCCCCTAATAGAATCTAAATTTGAAAAAGCTTTCTGTTTTAGCAGATGTGACATACTATTGGCATAACTGAGATACAGTCATCTACCACCTCCAGGTCATTCTGTATCCTTATGCATTGTTGAACCTAAATGCAAAACTTAACATTTATCACTATTAAGTTCCACCCATTTGTTTCAGTTTATAGTTCCAGGATGAAGCCTTTCTAAAAATGTAATACATTGTCCAATACGTTATCAGTTCTCCTTCCTAACTGTGTTTCAGTTATCTGATAAGCTTGCTTTAACTTTTTTATTATGGTAAAATATATATGACATAAAATTTACCCTTTTGACAATTTTTAAGTGTACAATTCAGTGGCATTAAGTACATTCATTTTGTTATAGAACCATCACCACCATCCATCTCCAGAACTTCCTATATTCCCAAATGGAAACTCTGTACCATTAAACAATAATTCCCCATTATCCCTTCTTCCCAGCCAGGATCACACCACTGCACTCCAGCCTGGTGACAGAGCGAGACTCCATCTCAAAAAAAAGAAAATTAATAATAATAATACAATGGGCTTGGAAATGGATGCATATTGAATGATTTTCACGTTTAAATGTTTTCCAAATATATTCTAACTCATTATCTAAAGGCATGGTTTAATTGGAGATAGAAGGTGATTCACAAGGAACACACAAAAAAACGAAGGCTATCAAAGTAATCAGAAAGGGTGTACAAAGGATGGCAGTTTGTCCTTAAAAATTGGGGATTAAAGCCTAAATGTGTTCATTTCTCTTAGAATAAGAGATCAGCTTGTCATGTTTTCCTTGATAATTAGTATCCTGCTCCGGGGTGAAAGATGGGTATCAGGAAAAAATGCTGTAGGATTTGTACCTCTCTATATAGACAGAAGAGGATTCATTAAGTTCTAAATTACTCTGCCAGAGAATTTTAAAACCTCAGTAAATATAGCAGGAAGATACAAAAATAGCAATCAAGACATTACATAACCTATAATACCTTAAATTCCAAAGAATCTTACTTTTCAACTATTTCTTCAGTAGGGATACATTTTAAACCTACAGGGAACTTGCTTCTATTTGTCACTTTAAGTTTTACTCTGTTCTAATAACAAAATCATTTAAGAAAAAAAGCTTACTGCAAATAGCTTAAATGGTTACATAAGTATTAAGTCAAAGTGCTTTCCAAATACAAGCTCTCATTATTACATAAGTGATAAGAATTTCATGACCATTTCCCCCCCCAAAATTATAATTATTATTATTTTTGTTGGCTTTACTTAGAATAACAAAATGCACAAAATGACCTGGGAATTCACTGCATAGAGAAAAACCTTCTTATAGTCAGTGAGTAACTACTATAAGATTGGTAATAACATAGATCTATAGCATCTGTTAAGATTCATCATTTCATCTAACTTTTCCTATTTTGTTTCCCTATGAATAGATTCACTTTAAAAGATAAATTTTATACTATAACAATAGAAGACAGACATATAAAAAAGCAACCATCTTTAGGGAAAAAAAATTGCAGTTGCAATATATACCTTGAGTTTGTTGGTATATTTATGTTGAAAACCAAATGATTCTAGAGAAACCTAACAAACATACAAGGAATATAAAGTTGCTAGTTTACAAATCTATACATAGAAATTTTAGATACATAATTTAATATGCTTTACTGCCTGAGATCTTTTGGAAGAATCCTCTATTAACCTTGGTCTTTGAATTCTGATAAAGTCTGAGCAAGATTTCTCCACTGCTCCAAACTACTTAAATGTAATTATGGATGTATATGTAATTGCACATGGAATTAAACAGAAAAGAAATATTTTCGCTGGCTCATACTCTTTGCTGTTAAATCATAAATGCATCTAGAAATACAGACAAATATCTATAGCTACACAGTCCTGAAGGTTTTAAATGGAAATTCAAAGAATTAGGGTCATCTGCCTGTCTCAAAATCTATGAATACAAACAGACACACCAACACAGACACACAAAGTTATTATTTTAGTTAATACACAAGATAGCATATCACAAAAGCAATCCCTGAATGCATCTGGAGATGGTCTTTAAAAACTAAGAATTGTATGTTTAATTTATGTTCACCCTTACATCACTATTCCCAATCTTGTCTACTAGTTAGGCTACAGAAAATCCTAGAACTCACCAGTACAAGGTAGTATGCATACAGGGACGCACAATGATGTATTATAAAAAATTTGTCACCAATCACTTTCCAATACAAAATCATAATGGACAAATCTGTAAGAAAGACAAGTGAGTAAGGTATGACATAAAAAGAAAGTTGCACTGTTTTTCCAAGTGTATTGAACTCTTTCTCCTGCCAACTCATCACTGTCCACTCTGAGCCCACAGCACTTTGTTCATCCCTCAGTTAGTCTGATTATGTACTTTACCATTAAATCTCTGCTCCTATATGCCTGTCTCACCCACTCTCCTGTGGCTCCTCTAAGATAAGGGCCAGGTTATGAGCATCTTTAGACCCTCAGAATCTAGCACAAGGCCTGGCATATAGGTTGGTGCAGAAGTAACTGTAATTTTTGCCGTTATTTTTAACCACAAAAACTGCAATTACTTTTGTACCAACCTAATCATATGTAATAGAATACTTGTTGAAAGCATAAATGAATAACTTGTTTCCAGAGTTAAAATAAACAAAAAATATTATTGAATAGAAATAATTTTAAATAAGCTTAAGTGACTGATTCTTGTCACTACAATAATTCGAACAGAGATAAGATGGTCATAGGGAAGGTACAAAATGACCAACTCATTTATAAAACAAATTGTACAAAAAATATTTTAAAAATAAAAAAGAGGCCGGGCGCGGTGGCTCACGCCTGTAATCCCAGCACGTTGGGAGGCCGAGGCAGGCGGATCACAAGGTCAGGAGATCAAGACCATCCTGGCTGACATAGTGAAACCCCGTCTCTACCAAAAATACAAAAAATTAGCCGGGTGTGGTGGCGGGTGCCTGTATTCCCAGCGAATCGGGAGGCTGAGGCGGGAGAATAGCATGAACCCGGGAGGCGGAGCTTGCAGTGAGCTGAGATTGCGTCCCTGCACTCCAGCCTGGGCGACAGAGCGAGACTCCGTCTCAAAGAATAAATAAATAAATAAAATAAAATAAAGTAATGCAATTAAATACTAATTCAAAATAGTGACACCACCAAAAAAAAAAAAAAAACTATTAAAAAGAAAAACAAAGAAAAAAGCTTACTTCTGCAAATTTTACAAAAACAACACAAAACCATGACTATTGGAACACATTTCAAGAACTCCTGCAAGTGAGGGACCCTAAAAGTTAAACTTCGTTAGTTTCACAGTCATTACACTTAAGAGCCTCATTAGGACAAAGAGGCACCATATCCTTGCTGATAAAAAATGTCTAGGTCTCAGTTGTTTGAGGCATCACTCTGTAACTCTGATCTTAAGTGAGAACCAGAAAGCCATTTCATGAAAAGATATTTCATGTTCTACCATCATGACAGGTACATTTTTCCTCTGTATGCGTCCTAAAGGCTGTCTCAAATAAACCAAAAGCATAGACTGTGTATTCTTTGCATAATTCCGTGAGTAGTTTACAAACAATTAGACAATAACATCTCACATACCAGAAATGAGGTAGCCTGAGGCAATAGCAATATTCACGTTTGCAAGTGATGGACCACCCCTGAGAAAAAAAAGGTTCCTTTTTAAAGTATATAGGTTATAGGTAACTGCTACTTCTTTTCTCTATAGAGACTGAAACATAATGAAATTGCTTTCTATAGATTCTCCAATGGTAAGCTGTCATCTTCGAATAAAATTGCAAAACACACAATGACAGTTTAGCCGAACTGTGACGCATCATGTGGTACTGGTGTTAGCAGAAAGATGCTATTCCCAGGATAATCTGAACCCACAGGGAATTTAGTAGCCTTCCTGTTCAAGATTAATTGTTTTCATCAAGAGATTTTCTAGAGCCCATGCCTTCCATGAATTTTACTCTACCTTCCCTGAAGTATACAAAATTTCCTTGAGGGTAAATCAACTCTTAGAATTCAAACTAGTCTGAAATCTTCTAAAGCACCTAAAGCCAATCTATATTTAGAATTCAAACTAGTCTGAAATCTTCTAAAGCACCTAAAGCCAATCTATATTGAGGTCCCCAGTGTTAGGAACAGACCTCCTGGGGATGACTGAGTACCCAGTGCATTTTCCAAACTTAAGTTTTTATAACTACTCCCAGAATCCCACAATCCAGGGGCACAGCATTGCATCTGTTTTGTTTTAAATTGTAGAGTCATCCTTCATACTACCAGTGGCATTTATAATGGATTTAGAGTATACCTAAGGGCCAACTACAAGCCACTCCAATGTATTAAGTTACCTACATGAATACCATAATTTCTTACATACATTAGCTAAAAGTTTTACTAAAATAATTTTACCAAAACGTAATGAAATTTATAAATGTGTTTTCATGATTTGTTTGCAAAAAGCCTTAACTGGAATCCCAGATGCTAATTTTTTTAAATTCCTTATTCTGAATCAGAGACTCAGTATCAAAAAATCATCTAGTCAGGAGGCTGGATATGGTGGCTCATGTCTGTAATTTTAGCACTTTGGGAGGCCAAGGTGGGCAGATCACTTGAGGCCAAGAGTTTGAGAACCATCTGGCATAACATGGTGAAACCCCATTTCTACTAATAGAAAAATTAGCCAGGCATGGTAGCACATACCTGTAGTCCCAGCTACTCAAGAGGCTGAGGCAGGAGAATCACCTGTACCTGAGAGGCAGAGGTTGCAGTGAGCTGAGATTGTGCCACTGCACCTCAGCCTGGGTAACAGGGTGAAACTCTATCTCAACAACAACAATCATCTAGTCCACTTCTGATTTTGAGGCAACATAGTATCACCATCATTCTACTGATGACTGGAAGGATTTGCCTCTCATTCCATGATAAGGAAATAATCATAACAGGACAGTTTAATTCTACTGTTTCAACCCCTATACATACCAAGGTCCTACAATTTATACTTTTGCTTCAAGAAACAAGTACAAATTATCAGTCCTTTATCTGGTTTATAATGTGAACTACTAGTGAAATTAACACAAACTAAAATAGCTGAACTACAAATATTTAACAGAAAGATTTAGCATAAGTTTTGCCTTCTTTACAAATTTTGATCTATAAATACAACCAGGAAAATTAGACCTGGAATAAATCATGACATAAAATACAAAAATATGAAAAATTATGTTAAAGTTTGATAAGGCAAAATTTGAACAATGAATCAAATCTTTGTTATGAAATTTACTTCCCAAAAGAATTGGTTTTATTTTGCTGATGGTCATGTTAGTAAAATTAAAATTAAAATTTTTAAAAAGCTAGAAATTTTGTAGGTAGACTATATAAAAACCTAGTCATGGAATTAAATTCACTAAATTAATTCTCTTTGAAAAACAGCATCCCCATGAAAATATATCAATACTGATATTATTCTTATGGGAATAATTTTGTATTTATGAATAGAAAAACCTCCTTGCAGTCAAATGGTGGCGGTCAAAAGACCAGGCTAATCGCCCTACCTCCCCTGGAGCCCACAACCACCACATGTCAATGCATCACTTCTTTAAACATGCCTGCTCTCTCAAACTGAGCTGAACTAAGCCTTCTCATATAACACCAGGAAACAGTTTGCGAAATTTCTGCCATTGGAATCACATTTAAATTTTTCTAAAAGAACCATCTTACATGTTATCCTATTACTGCTGAACATAATTATTACTAGTACATTAGCGTTTCAAATCCTGTGATACTAAATTCCTATCACATGGCCATCTGTAACTTTCATTTCATCTCTTTGATATCAAACAATGAATCAAACATAAATTGGAGATAAAAAAGTCTTAAGTAGATATTATCCAAGTTGACCACTCTATCTCAATAACGATTTATTTTTCTTCAGAATCGTGATTACAATAACTTGGCTTTACTCATTAACAGAGTAAAAATGTTTAAATTATCATCATATTCTCCTTGTTTGGGATAACAATTGCTACACTAAGGCAAAATGGCCTCCATTTGTATTCAAATCTAAAATAAATCATTTAAATGCACTTTGCTGAAATGTCTGAGCACAAGCATTTTAACAAAGCATACACCATCAATGTTTTCTGTTTTAAAGTAAGTGATGTTCTTATAAATAATTGATATCCAAACATAAACGAAATTGGCAATCTTAGAAAAAGAAACAGCTTACCAAAGTGGATCAGTTTTAGTAGGCTCATCGAATAAGAAAATGTACAGGCCAAAAATACCAACCACCAAAGAATGGCATGTGGATACTACCCTGAAATTAAACAAAATACACACAAAGTTTAGATTCTTTGCAATAAAATTTAATTCTGACAAGACACGGAACATTCCTTTTTTTTTTTTTTTTTTTTTGAGACAGAGTCTCGCTTTGTTGCCCAGGCTGGAGTGCAGTGGCGCGATCTTGGCTCACTGCAAGCTCCGTCTCCCGGGTTCATGCCATTTTCCTGCCTCAGCCTCCCGATTCGCTGGGACTACAGGTGCCCGCCACCACGCCCGGCTAATTTTTTGTATTTTTAGTAGAGACGGGGTTTCACTGTGTTAGCCAGGATGGTCTGGATCCCCTGACCTTGTGATCCGCCCACCTCGGCCTCCCAAAGTGCTGGGATTACAGGTGTGAGCCACGCGCCCGGCCTACACAGAACATTCTTAACAAGTTGTACCTGGAAGCATTTATATATAGGGGTGGAGTATAACAGAGAGTACAATGCAAAATTGCCCATTTAGAAATCCAAAGGCCACAGCTTTAATTTGGAATAAAGAAGGAGGAAGATACCAAGGCCTGCAATTTCCTGCTAGAGAACTGGTAAATCACTTCTTGGTTAAAAGTTCTAAGACAGATAGATTCACACATGACAATGACTGACAGACTTTTGTGCAGACAGATGGCAACCGGCAAGGCCACTACCCTGTACTCTGGCTCCAACCTCCAGCCCCAACAGCATCAATACGAGATAAGTTTCCTGCTCCAATCAGCTGGGAATGACTTCCAGATCTACTGGCTTTAACAAACTCCATATCCTTAAAACAATTCGAATGGATCATGATATGAAGATGTATTATCTTGAGAGACTTCAGTTTTTAAAGTACATTGATATGCACTATTGCGCTTGATTCTTGTAACAAATTTGTAAGAAAGCAAGGGTAGCTATTATTAGTCCCTCATTATCATTATTATGAAAGCACTTCTAAATAGACAAATTGAGGACCATGAATTTATACAGAAAATTTGTTTTTAAAAGAAACACCCAAGTGAAAGCACAATGTTCTCAAGATCCAGGTCAAGTTTTCTTTTATAGAAGGAATAAGTTTAACATAAAAATCATAGTTTCTATGAATATATCTTGTTAATAAATTTAATGATTTGACTAATTCCCAAGCTCTATGTTAAAGAACTCTATTTAGGATACTTTGTATTTATCCATACAATAAATTTTTTTTACCCAACAATTTTAGATTTCTCACATCTTTACCAAGAAGTTCACAAGTAATGAAGCTTCTTTTCATTAGGATAAAAAATGAGAGGTACAGCAAAGTTTTCTCTCTAAAAATTACTGGTGTGTAATAAAGTTTTCTCTACAATATGATCCCAAATCTTTAAAAGTAAGTAAAACATATCAACTAACGTTAGGTTTGGTATCAGAAAATTTCATTGTAACTTGAGAAACCAATATACTTGACCTAATAGTGTGTTACAAAATAGATATATCATGCTAAATCAAGCCATATTTTAAATGAGCAAAGATTCTCACTAATTTAAAGGCATTGACCAAGTATCATTTATAATATCTAAGAATCATTTTGAAATGTGAATAATTAAGGCCGGGCGCGGTGGCTCAAGCCTGTAATCCCAGCACTTTGGGAGGCCGAGGCGGGCGGATCATGAGGTCAGGAGATCGAGACCATCCTGGCTAACCCGGTGAAACCCCGTCTCTACTAAAATACAAAAAAACTAGCCGGGCGCGGTGGCGGGCGCCTGTAGTCCCAGCTACTCGGGAGGCTGAGGCAGGAGAATGGCGTGAACCCGGGAGGCGGAGCTTGCAGTGAGCTGAGATCCGGCCACTGCACTACAGTCTGGGCGACAGAGCGAGACTCCGTCTCAAAAAAAAAAAAAAAAAAAAAAAAAAAAAGAAATGTGAATAATTAATCAAATTTATCTGGTTTACAAGTCTAATTTAATTTTCATGCCAAGCACACCTGCATTCCATTTGAGCACAGGATAAAAACATAAATTCCTTGGCTGGACATGGTGGCTCACGCATGTAATCCCAGCACTTTGGGAGGCCAAGGTGGGCAGGTCACCTGAGGTCAGGAGTTTGAGACCAGCCTGGTCAACATGGTGAAATTCTGTCTCTACCAAAAATACAAAAATTAGCTTGGTATGGTGGTACACGCCTGTAATCCCAGCTACTCGGGAGGCTGAGGCACAAGAATTGCTTGAACCTGGGAGGCAAAGGTTTCAGTGAGTGGAGATCACACCCTGTACTCCAGCCTGGGTGACAGAGCAAGACTCTGTCTCAAAAAAAAAAAAAAAAAAATTAAATTCCTTGGTATCAAATAAAATACTCCATCTAAATGGTCATACAGCCAGCTCTCTATTGCTATGCAAAAATTCTATAAAATAAAAAATATATATAATCTCTCTCACTAACTTGTTTTACTGTTTGGTAACCATAGTCAGAAAGCTCCCTTTTGAAAAAACCTAACTTTGTATTTCCGACTCTCAGGCCTCAGATTCACTTCTCTTTTGAGATGTTATGTGGAAAATTCTAAGCCCTCAGCTGACGGAAATAGTGTATGATTCAGTATAGAAATGTTAAATGTTACTTGATCCGGTCAAATATCTCCCTCGGTAATGAAGAGGAAAAACAAATACCCTGCCCTTACTCATACACTATTCTGTATTAAAAGTCTATACTATAGTTTCAGAAACTTCTGTTAATAAAAATTTTGTATTTTATTATTTAAAATTAGATTCCTAGCAAAGGAAAATTTAGATTCCTTAGTATCTAAAAAAAAACTCCAAGATGATACCCAAGATAAAATATTTCAATTTATTTTCAAAGAGGGTGGAAAAGAAATGTTTGTGCATGTAGAGAAATAGCACTCTAAGGAAATGATTAATGGCCATTTTAGAATAGCAATTTTAATTTAATCACAAGTAGTGCAAATATTGCCAACAGAAATTATATAGCTCAGTCAAAAAGAGCTAAATTTTAGAGAAACATTTAAAAATTAGTAGTATTTTAACACAATAAGACTTTCGATGTGATAGGCAAGAAACTGAATATAATTAAGAAAATTTTTTACAAGATATAACACCTGTAAGTATATACATTTTCAGAAAAAGTAACAATTGAGTACAATAATTTCTCACTTGTAATTAAACTGCTGTCTCTCAAGTGGGCATTTCCAGTAATTTTTTTTCCTCCATTTCTTTTTATACTAGATGGCTCAGACCATTCATTGTTTAGAGACTCTTTCCTGATTACTAGAAAGAATTATGTGTGTTTATCTGTATGTTTCAAACTGGAGGCTGAATTTTAAGACATTTATACATACTTTACTCAAAATACAGCCTCCTTTTCCTACTTTGCACTTCGCCACCACACAGCTTAAGTCCTATGTAAACAACGCTGGAGTGACAAGCAGGAGCAAACTTGAAAGAAAAGCACCATTGAATACCTAAATTAATTTTATATAATCCCAGACTCCTTTTCAAATAGAAACTCAGTCTCCCAAATGGTATTTCCTGTGTCATAGAATGGCAGTGATAAGACTAGATAATGCAAAATATTTTTCAAGTTCATTTCATTTTCACCTTGGCTTCTATCTCTCTGTACCCTTCCCTATTTCTTTGACTTGCAGCTACCCAACATTCAAATGCCTTTACCTATCCTAACCAGAGTAAAGAGGAAATGAAAATAGTTCAAAATTTAATCAGAGAATGTATGTACCCACTTCTCTTTCCTACCATTCCATCTATCTTCATATGTTAGAAAAGATTTTTTAAAGTAATGGTATCTCTAGTATAACATATTTGAACAATATTTTTGTGCTAGTCTTAAGACAAAATAATCATACTGCTTATTTTTTGAAAATATGTGGAGAAATAAATCTTGCTTTTTGAGTGAAAAGAACTTTGGCATGTATGAACCTGATACATCATTGTAAAGTGCAAAAGAAAACAACTAGAGTCTTATTAAATTCACAGTCTGAATCACAAAAGTAGATGCCTGCAAAACAATTTGGTTCAAAGAAAGACAGGGAATTTCAAATCAGATATGACCATTCTCAAACACTCAATCCTGACAGAATTTCTTGACTTTTAAAAGAAAATTTCAATGAAAGATAATTATAGCAAACTTTAGAGACTTGCTGAATCCATTTTATGGTAAGTATATTAACTTCAACTAAATAGCAACAACAAAAAATATGGCCATGGCTGCTCTGACTCACTGAGGTTTACAAATGCACAGTGATGTTTGGGGACATAAAATGCTCTAAAGCAAGTGAAGCAGTCATCAGAGCCATTTTGTATTTGAAATCTTGTGAGATTAATACGTTGTACACACACACAAAAAACTGCAACCAACTTTTTAAAACTCTAGCAGGGTGCAGTGGCTCCCAGCACTTTGGGAGGGCAAGGTGGGTGGATCACCTGAGGTCAGGAGTTCAAGACCAGCCTGGCCAATATAGTGAAACCCTGTCTCTACTAAAAACACAAAAATTAGCTTGGCGTGGTGGGGCATGCCTGTAATCCCAGCTACTCGGGAGGCTGAGGCAAGAGAATCGCTTGAACCCAGGAGGCAGAGGTTGCAGCGAGCCAAGATTGCGCCACTGCACTCCAGCCTGGGCAACAGAATGAGACTCTGTCTCAAAAAAATAAACAAATAAAAATAAAAATAAAAAATAAAACTTCAGATTTCTATATCAACAGATGTCTAATTCTTTCTCTATTTACTTTTTTGTTTAAAAAAAAACTAAAAAGAAATTTTTACTTTAAAATTATGTAACAAAATAATAAATGCTGGAGGGTTCTAAATTATAATGCAAAGTTCATTAAAAGGTTCATATGCGCTGACTGTACACTGTGTTCCCTGGTGTATAGCGTTTAACTGCCCCAGGTCTGGCTAAGTTGGCCAATGCTGTATGGTATAAGCTACTCAAAAGTATGACTAATTTTTTCTTCCATCTTCATTTCCAAAGAATATGAAAGTACTAGTACTCATCCACAGTCAGCTGGAGTCTACTTCATCTTCACTAGAGTCTACTTCATCTTCACACACTTCCTCAGAAACTTAAATAAATTTATCCTAATATCTTTCAATATATCAATTCTTAAAAAAATTTTTTTTGCATGAGATCATGTACTTGTTTTTCCTTTTATTCCTAAGATCAAATAAAAATGTGGCCTTACATTAGACCCTAAATGAAATACTTTTTTGAAATATTTTAAATAATTTTATCTCATAAACTAGTTTCTTTTCATCAATTACATTTTCATATGCTTTACCTTGAGTTCCATTCAATCTTCTTTTCGAAGCTGAGACTATTGAAACCTGGAGAAACTTTTGCTGAAAACCAGTAACTTACAAAGTAGAAAAGAAGCTGAAAGGTGAAAAAGCTGGTACAAATAACACTGATGAACAGTTTTGTGTTGATCTCCATATTTCTTCAACCTGTTAAGATAAATGACAGCTATAAATTGTTATCTCATAATAAACCTAGAGTAAATTTTTTTATTTTAAGAAATGTCTTGTAATTTTAGAAATTTTTAAAATTTAGAACAAATGTAAGAATATAAAGAAACTAAGAATTTTTGGCCTTTTGTATATTTCTTCACCTTTACCATCTATTTGTCATGTATCTTATGTTTGTATTCAGAATAAAAGAAAAAATCTATTATCTTAAAGATCTCAATATTATAGGTGTCATTTATAATTTTAACATCATGATATTCAAAATTATCTAAGTCTTAACATTAACAGGGAATTTCAAGTACTATCAGTAAAAAGTATTCTTTTAATAATATTTCAATTAAGTGTAGGACAAATCACCTGATTTCTTTATTCCTCAATTTCTCATCTATGATATGAAACAGTTGGTTACATAATTTCTAAGAAACAATCAAGTCAAATATCATAGAATTAATACTGCCTGCAATAACAAAACAAAAAATAATTCCATAAAGGACAAACAACATTTAAAACAAAATGAAAATCTTAAGATCACAGTCTTAGAAAAGAGCCATAGCACTGCTGAGGCAAGACAATATGGTCTCCAGGCGGGGAACCTAAGGCTGATTCATACTGACTTCCTAGAACTAAATCAAACAGAAAGGCCCAACTTTACACACCTAAGTAACAATATAACTGGAGGTTACCTCCTTTGCAAGCCCCTCCCCAACTTTTCTGAGTGGCAAATGGAAAACTGAAAGTACCTCCGATTGCTTTCCAGAACCAATCAGATGTTTACACAGGAGTGCAACTTTATAACTTGGTTTCAGCCTCTGATTGATTGCTTTCCCCAACCAATCTAACTGCCAGCCAAGTCTTCCTTTGCACAGAAGTGTAGCTTCCCCTCCCCCCCACCCCCCATTCCCTTCCCCAGATGGGGTCTTGCTTTTCCCCCAGGGTAGAGTGCAGTGGTGCTATCGATCTCAGCTCACTGCAACCTCCGCCTCCCAGGTTCAAGCAATTCTCCTGCCTCAGCCTCCCCAGTAGCTGGGATTACAGGCACACACCACCACACTTGGCTAATTTTTGTATTTTTAGTAGAGACGGGGTTTCACCATGTTGGCCAAACTGGTCTTGAACTCCTGACCTCGTGATCCGCCCACCTCAGCGCCCTAAAGTGCTGGGATTACAGGCCTGAATCACCACACCCGGCCTAGAAGTGTAACTTTGTAATTTCACTTCAGCCTCTGATTGGTTGTTTTCCTCAACCAATCAGTCTGGTTGTGGGCCACTACTTCATTTGCATGGGGTGTACAATAAGTGGCCAATGGGAAACCTGTAGTGGGTATTTAAACCCTAGAAAATTCTGTAACTGGGCTCTTGAGCCTCTATGGAAGAACCCACTCCCACCCTGTGGAGTGTACTTCCATTTTTAATAAATGTCTACTTTTGTTGCTTCATTCCTTCCTTGCTTTGTTTGTGCATTTTGTCCAATACTTTGTTCAAAATGCCAAGAACCTGAACACCCTCCACCGCTAACACTGTCACTGCACAAATGAGAATTTAACTTTAAAAACATGCTCTTCAATCACACACGTTTTTGGAGCAGAAGGCCTGCAGGGCTTTTATCCCTTTAAAAAAAAAAAAAAAGATTTTTATAAAAGAGCTTCAGGTCTCAACAATCAAGTTAGCAGAAAGAACAGTACTATGCATATATGCACACTCAAAGTGTGTTTTCTATCTCATTGAGCTGAACTTTATTTGGCTCCTAAAAATCTTAGGAATATTCAGACCCAAAAAAAAGGCACTAAAGCATTTGCTCATATCCAGCAAATATAGCATTTCTATGGCTCCATCTTTGATAGAGCTGATCCTCAAATGAAAAGGAAATAAATCAATATACATTTCCAGCTGCCTAATGCAAAGAAATAAAGTCACCTACTGAAGTCAATTCACCAGAGAAAAGCCAAGTCATTGACTGCACTAGCAATAACCCCACTTAAATATCCCTCCCGACCAGGATATCGTAATAAGAATCAGTCTCCCACAGGGCCCCTTCCAACAGAATTCATATGCCTATAATGAATTCTTTCCTCATTCTTTGTGTGTGTGTGTGCGCGCGCGCGTGCACGTGCTTGGTAAAAATATTGATATTACAATTCTTCTCTATGAGACTCCATTAACTTTACTGCTCTTTTACTTCTTTTTAATTCAACATATGTTTATTGGGTATTAAATTTTTAATTTGTGGCCTTTTAGCCTAGGTTAAATATTAACCAAACAATACATAAAAGTTTTGTACATAAATTAAGCAGCACCATAATTTGCTAAGTGGGATGTAAGGAGAATAATGCTTTTCTAAGATTAAAGCAAATAGGTATCTGGAGGCCAGATGGACACAAAATTGGGAAAAAAATACAATCAGTAATCAGAAGAGAATGGAGAATCTAATCTTAAATGTGAGGAGGTTTGCCCTGAAGACTTTTGTATGCTCTCTGCTGATCCTACAGCAGCAGGGGGGCATGGGCTGCTCATTTAGTTTGTTAAAATTCAATGTATACAAAGCATTTATTTCATGAATGTTAAAAGGTGTCATAAAACATATCATACCTTATCCATTTTATGAATTGTTCATTTAACTAATGTATTTAAAAGCACTCAAATAATTCACCATTAAAAAATGTATCATCCCCTCTCCCCCACAAAATCGAGTTTACTGGATGAATATTATATTTTGAACAGAATTATTTTCAGGTAAGACTTTGGATATATGTTGAGAGTCTCCCTTTGAAAAAATGTTTCATTTAAAAACAAAGAGCTCCATATATTCAAGCTGTGACTTCCATTAAAAGCTCAACAGATAGAAGCCAATTAAATTGTTCTACTCTCAGCTTTGCCTCTTAGTAAACAGCTGCTTGCTTAATCAGTCATGCCAAATCAAGAACTAATCTAGAGATCTTTACAAATTTCCCCAGAAAATCAAGGCTTCTGTTAAGAAGCAGCTACCCCTGTTCATTCACTTTAATGCATGAATCAGGCAAGAAAAATGGTAAAAAGTGATAAAACCAAAGGATGCTCATTACTAACATATATTAAGGGCCTTTAAGAGTTTGGTGATTATTAAGTACAGGAATATACAGTAATACTGGAAAAGCAGACCTACTTCATATACCTCTACAGGTAGCTAGAAGCTGGCAGAAGGATACTATTTGGCCTAGAGCAGAGCAGTTCAAACAGATAAGGGAAATACATGTGTAGCAATTTACAAGAATGTCTAGACATGAACTCTACAATATAATTAGTCCATCTTGATTCACAGGAATTACGGACATCAAAGAAACTTTTCCAGAGACCTGCTGAATGAAATAATGTTTATACTTTTCATTCAAGATGGTTTGGCCGGGCGCGGTGGCTCACGCCTGTAATCCCAGCACTTTGGGAGGCCGAGGCGGGCGGATCACAAGGTCAGGAGATCGAGACCACGGTGAAACCCCGTCTCTACTAAAAATACAAAAAATTAGCCGGGTGCGGTTGTGGGCGCCTGTAGTCCCAGCTACTCGGGAGGCTGAGGCAGGAGAATGGCGTGAACCCGGGAGGCGGAGCTTGCAGTGAGCCGAGATCGCGCCACTGCACTCCAGCCTGGGCTGGGCGACAGAGCGAGACTCCGTCTCAAAAAACAAAACAAAACAAAACAAAACAAAAAAAGATGGTTTACACAAACTTTAATTGACACTGATTTCTTAGTAGGGAAAAACATGAAAAGGTCTGAAATTTAGTCATGCACTGCATAACAATGTTTCAGTCAATGACAGACCACATATACAACGGTGGTCTCATAAGATTACAATGGAGCCTGGCGCGGTGGCTCACGCCTGTAATCCCAGCACTTTGGGAGGACGAGGCGGGCGGATCACAAGGTTAGGAAATCGAGACCACAGTGAAACCCCGTCTCTACTAAAAATACAAAAAATTAGCCGGGCGTGGTGGCGGGCGCCTATAGTCCCAGTTACTCGGGAGGCTGAGACAGGAGAATGGCGCGAACCCGGGAGGCGGAGCTTGCAGTAAGCCGAGATTGCGCCACTGCACTCCAGCCTGGGCGACAGAGCGAGACTCCGTCTCAAAAAAAAAAAGATTACAATGGAGCTGAAAACTCCTATCACCTAGAGACGCTATAGCCATCATAACACCGTAGTGCGACACATTACTCACGTGTTTGGGGTGATGCTGGTGTAAATAAACCTACTGCACTGACGGTCATATAAAAGTCTAGCACATACAATTATGTGCAGTACATAATAGTTGATAATGATAATAAATGACTATGTTACTGGCTTATGCATTTACTACACTATACTTACCATGATTTTACAGTGTATTCCTTCTATTTATTAAAACACACACACACACCATTAACTGTAAAACAGCCTCAGGAAAGTCCTTCAGGAAGTAGTCCAGAAGGAGGCATGTTCTCTTAGGAGATGACAGCTCCATGTATGTTACTGCCCCTGAAGACCTTCCAGTGGGACAAGATGTGGAGGTGGACGACAGTGATATTGATCATTCTGACCCTATGCAGACTTAGGCTAATGTGTGTGTCTGAGTCTTAGATTTTTAACAAAAAAGTAATAAAATAATAATTTAATTTTAAAAATAGAAGGAAGCTTATAAAATAAGGATATAAAGAAAATCTTTTTCTACAGCTGCACAATGGGTTTGTTTTCCGATAAGTGTTATTAAAAAGAATCAAAGGCTGGGCGCAGTGGCTCATGCCTGTAATCGCAACACTTTGAGAGGCCGAGGCTGGTGGATCACCTGAGCTCAGGGGTTCGAGACCAGCCTGGACAACATGGTGAAATCCCGTCTCTACAAAATATACAAAAAATTAGCTGGGCGTGGTGGCACGCGCCTGTTGTCTCAACAACTCGGAGGCTGAGGCAGGAGAACCGCTTGAACCTGGGAAGCGGAGATTGGAGTGAGCCAAGATCACGCCACTGCACTCCAGCCTAGGTGACAAAAGCGAAAACTTTGTCTCAAAAAAACAAAAAAAATCAAAAGTTTAAATTAAAAAGTTTATAAAATAAAAAAGAAACTAAGCTAGGGTTAATTTATTGAAGAAATAAATTTTTAAAATCAATTTAATGTAGCCTAAATGTACAGTGCTTATAAAGCCTACAGTAGTGTTCAGTAATGTCCTAGCCCTCCACATTCACTCACCACTCACTGATTCACCTAAAGCAGCTTCTAGTCCTGCAAGCTCCATTCATAGTAATTGCTCCACAGAGGTGGTGTACCATTTTTTATTTTTTATTTTTTTATTTTTTGGACACAGGTTCTCACTCTGTCATCCAGGCTAGAGTGCAGTGGTGCAATCATAGCTCATTGTAACCTCAAACTTCTAGGCTCAAGTGATCCTCCCACCTCAGCCTCCCACGTAGCCACACACCCAGCTCATTTTTTTTTTTTTTTTTTTGGTAGAGACTGGGTCTCACTATGTTGCCCAGGATGGTCTCTAAGTCCTGGCCTCAAGTGATCCTCCCACCTCAGCCTCCCAAACCACTGGGATTACAGGTATGAGCCACTGTGCCTGGTCCAATTTTTAATCTTTTATACTACATTTTCAACTGTACCTTTTCTATGTTTAGATACACAATACTTGCCATTGTGTAGCAACTGTCTATAGTATTCAGTACAGTAAATGCTGTACAGGCTTGCAGCCTAGGAGCAACAGGTTATGTCATATAGCCATGGGTGTGGTAGGCTGTTCTGTATAGGTTTGTGTTAAGTGCACTCTATGATGTTCACACAATGATATAATTGTGTTAAGGACACATTTCTTAGAATGTATCCCCATTGTTAAGCAATGCGTGACTGTACATTTCTTAACTATCAGCTATGACAGCCCTTCCCTTCCAGCAGGAGGACTCCCAGAGACAGGGCCCTGGGAAACAGCACTGCCAGGGCTGATTCAGTCTTCACATCAAAAAACAGTCCATCCATCTGTCTCTGGTCCACCATGAGTCAGGCACTGTGCTGGAATACAATATAGGGAGACATGCTTACAGTCAGTAGGGATACAAAGAAATTGATCCTCACCACATGAAGTGGTAAGTGCAGGGTGCTAAGGGAACACTCCCTGCTTTCCAAGGAATAAATGCCCAGGAGAGGTGACACATAACAGTGAGAAGGTATCCAAAAGTATTCGAGGTAAACCAAGAGAACATCTTCTCTTCTATGAAAATCCCAATAAGATGCTTTGAGGCTGGAGCCCAAGAGAGTCAGCTCTCAGCCAGGCTCATGCCTGTAATTCCAGCAGTTTGGGAGGCCCAGGTAGAAGGACTGCTTCAAGCCAGGAGTTTAAGACCAGCCTGAACAACATTAATGAGACCCCGTCTCTACAAAAAATAGAAAAATTAGCTGGTTGTGGTAGCACATTCCTGTAGTTCCAGCTACTCAGGAGGCAGAGATGGGAGGATCACTTGAGCCCAGGAGATCGAGGTTACAGTGAGCTATAATTGTGTACCATGGAACTCCGGCCTGGGTGTCCGCGCAAGACCCTGTTTCAAAAAGAAAGAGAAGGAACAAAGGGAGGGAGAGAGGGAAAGAGAAAAGGAGAGGAGGACGGAAAGCAGGAAGGAGAGGAGGAGGGAAGAGGGGATGAGGGGAGGAAGGGAGAAAGGGGCAATTTTAAAGGAAATTGACTTTAAAAAAAAAAGACTCAGTTCTACTAAGTGAGGTTAGGATTACCAGCCCCTCCCCACCAAAACACAATCACTCACTCGTTTCCCCCATTTGTGATTCCTTTGTAAATTCCTTAGAGAATATGTCAAAATACCAGTACCACTTCCATGCACATACATAACCCCACTCCTTCATTTTCTAATATAATCCCCCAGTGAGAGCCACTGCTGGAGTGTTTTGCAGTAAAAATCCCCAAAAAGAAGGGTGAAGGGTCTGTGTGTTTGTCTTTAAGGGCAGCAAAGAAGGGGGAAGGTGGGAAGAATGCTCCACTTATGCTTAGCATTCCTTTTCCCATCCCTGGTAAGCTCCCTCTCCTATTTCCCACATTGATTCCAAATATTCACTGCTCTCAAATCTCCAGTTCTCCCTCTTAAAATAGATGAGGTTTCTTCCCATTTGACCAAGAAAATGAAGGCGATCAGGCATAAACACCTTTAACTTGGCAATGTTTACTACCTCCCCGCAACTCCCACTACCTGAACCTCTTCTCTGCATACTATAGGTTCTGCCTGGCTATGTGCCCTGCACTTTCAACACTGCTTATACTGTGTGCAACTAGATTTCACCACCCCCCATGCACCAGCCCTGAATGGTCAGCCACCCTCTGGATGGGATCCATTTGGGCATCCGGAGGTGCCACAGGTTCTACTTGGCCGAAGCTGAACTTAACCCCAAGCAGCCCTTCTCCGTGGTGCCATACCTCAATGAATGACACGGCCACCCACAACATTGCCCCATCTTCCAACCTGGAACAGCTCAGTCATCCTTGATTCCTTCCTATACCTTACCTCTACAAATAACTGATCAAGAAATCCTAGTAGATTGGAGAATACCAAGTGAAGGATACCTTGATTCCAGCAAAGTTCTGAAAGTTTCTCATGATAGCCTTATGAATAATACCAAAAAAAAAAAAAAGAAGTGGCTAGATTAACAAAGTTAGTGAGCCCAAGAGCTAGCTGAAAACTAGAAGCAGCATGTAAATTAATGATCCAAAGTAGAATTGAGAAATATCTCCTGATATTTTATATGATTTTCTCTATTTTGGTCCTGTTTTAGTAAATATTTTTTGTAAATATTTGTATGTTTACTTAAGCTGCATATAACAGAGGTGGGAAAGACAGCAAATACATTAAGTTAACAGAATCAGGTTTGAAATTATCTTTATTACCTAAAATAATGAATCCCAATCATAAAGGCAAAATATAATAAAACTTTTAAAGGCAATACCAAAGTATAGGACTTGGCATAATAGCCATACACACAAGACCTTAGCATTGTAAATGACACAAATCAATGAAAGACAACAGTAAATTGAAGATACTAAACACACACACAAAAAAACAAATTTCAGGCTCATTTATACTCAGAAAGAATAGATGTGCATCTTTTGATCAAGTATCAGTCCCATATACTCCCAATTAATTATATACCAAAGTACCTTTAGAGTGGTGTAAAGATGGTAATCTTTAGAAATAGTATCATATCATAAAGAGCTAAGAGGCTGAATAATGTTATCTTGGGAATAAGATTTCTTAAAAAAAAAAAACAACAACAACTTGAAAACCTGAGAGCAGGCTGGGCTCAGTGGGTCATGCCTATAATCCCAGCACTTTGGGAGGTCAAGGCCAGTGGATCACGTGACCCCAAGAGTTCAAGATCAGTCTTTTGCAACATGGTGAAACCCCATCTCTACAAAAAAATACAAAAATTAGCTAGATGTGGTGGTGCACGCCTGTAATCCCAGCTACCCAGAGGCTGAGGTAGGAGAATCACTTGAGCCCAGGAGGTGGAGATCACATTACTGCATTCCAGCCTGGGTGACAGAGTGAGACCCTGTCTCAAAAACAAAACAAAACAAACCTGAGAGCATTCCTTGAACATTTAAAGAAGTGTTGTGGCTGGGCGTGGTAGCTCACACCTGTAATCCCAGCACTTTGGGAGGCCAAGGCGGGCGGATCACTTGAGGTCAGGAGTTCAAGACCAGTCTCGTCAACAGGGTGAAATCCCATCTCTACTAAAAATACAAAAATTAGCCGGGCGTGGTGGTGGTATGCGGCTGTTGTCCCAGCTACTCGGGAGGCTAAGGCAAAAGAATCACCTGAACCTGAAAGACGGAGGTTGCAATGAGCCAAGATCAGGCCACTGCACTCTAGCCTGGGCAACAGAGGTAGACTCTAAGTCAAAAAAAAAAAAAAAGTGTACAAAAAAATAAGAGCGGGAACTTACTCTGCATTACTCAAAATTGCACAAGTGGGCAGTTTAACTTAACCACCCTCTAACCCTTTAGAAGTGTCCAAGTGTCTATCACGGAAGTGGTAAAAGAACAGCTGGGAGAGATGTCTGCAGAAGGCGGGGGCCCTAACCTAACCTTTAGAGGACTCTGGAAACAAGATTTGGGGTCTAGAATTGAACTTAATTTTGGTAATCAGAAAGACAATTCCTATTCCATTAACTTCCCAACATTCTCTCAGTTATGTTAAAAACCATAATTTCACAGAGAAGGAAATGTTAAGTATATATACCATGATGGGAAGTACATAGGCCCAAACTCTTGATTTTGAGTCTCAGTTCTACCACTTGCTAGCTGCGTAGCCTTCGAAAAATTACTAAACTTGCCTTAACAGAACCTCAGTTTCCTCATCTGTAAGACAGAGATATCAACAGTACTAGCCTGACATGGTTGTAGTAAGAAATAAATGATATAATGTTTCTTGGGCACTTAGAACAGTACTCAGCATATGGTGTGCACCCAGTCTCTGCTTCTACCGTCATCCAACTCCAGCAGCACACAGGACATACAACCTCTGGGCCTGTTGTCACTCTAGTCAAGGAAAACAAAACCATCCTACAGCCACCAGGTCCTCGACCCCTAACTCATGCCTTTTTTCATCAGTCAACACTTAAAATGTAGGCAGTGCCCACTGCAGAGATCTATCCTCTACCACTTGAGTACCTCTGTTTTGCTTCAAAGTTCCTTCCCAGTCCCTCACCCTCTCCACCGCCCACAACCTTCCACTGGGTCCCTTGGAACTGCTGCTCTACACCCAGAAAGTAGTGTCATATCCTCGGCCTCTCTTCTCCTGCAACCCTCTCAAGTAGCAGTCTCTCACACTGGAGTCAGGAGAGGGCCTTGGCACCTGTCCCGCTTCAGGCCTTATTCCTCCAGTCCCCTGTCCACTGCAAACACCCATATCCTATTTAGGGTCCTGCCATTCAGTTCCACCACCTCTTCCTTTCCTCACTGTTATATTCTAATCTCCCAATCACTTCTGCTTACTCAAAGACATTAGCCCTAGCTCACTGATGTCGTCAAGCCCTGCCATCTTCCTGCTCATTTGATGGCTCCACATCTCCTAGACAACTCAGTCCATTATCTTCACCTGGAATGGCAGGTCTTCCATGTCACCTTACCCACCCATGAACCTTTATTGTCCCCTACGCATCATTTTCTGCCTCCAAAATAACACTTCAAGTATTCCCTTTGTTGACCAGGGCCTTCTTTCCTTTAAGCTTCTGCAGTATTACAACATTATCAGTCCACTGACCTCTCAACTTTTGCCCAACCCATTAGCCCTATCCTGCTTGTACATCCCTCTTTAATCAGCTTACATTCCAAAGTCCATCATTTCCACAGCACTCTAATACCCAAATTCCCTTTCCATTGCCAACAGTTGACAAAATCCTAATCCTGGATATGCCCAACTATTTACTCAGCAATCAATACAGAACAATCAGATCTCTGTTGCAGAAAGTCACACACCAGAAGAGATTGAAGCCAGTGTGTGAGAATTACAGAGGGATCAGACAGCCCTCAACACTACCCTGCACTCCAACCATTTGCCACTCCAACCAACCCTCTCAGAATCCACAATAAAATTCCCAAATTGTCCCTATTCTTTTCAAAACACCATCCATCTACCCCATTCTCAGCAGATGACCCCCATCCTACTTCACAAAACAGTAGAAGCCAACGTATGAAAACATTCACTATCCCACACTACCAACTATACAATCTACCTCCATCTGTAACTATCTGTCTTCCCACCTAAGGTCAACCTCTCTAACTTGCGCACTTTAGATCCATCCTTTCTGGCCTTCTTGGGAATCTTTTGCTCCACGTTATCCTTTACTCTCTCCCTCTCAAATGGCCTTTCTATTGGCTCCTAAACAGGCTCAAGTTCTCAGCAAAAACAAAAATCAACAGATTTACAACCTCTTCTTCAATCCTCTTTTTACATAAAGTTTCTCTCTCTTGCTTGAACTTTTACATTTGTGTTCTCTCTCTCTCCACTCCTTTACAGACAAAGGTCTAGAAATATTCGCCTGTATTTCATCATCATTTCTCATCTGACATTTCACCACACTCCACTCCTGTCCCCATCCACATCACTCTCCTGGAATAGCTGTTGCTAAGGTTAACAATGACTTCTATGTGCAGCTTTCATGTTACCTGACCTCTCCGCAACATCAGATGCTGACCATTTTCTCCTTGAAATGCTTTCTTCCTGTACTTCCATAACATCACACTTCCTCTACCCGGCCACTAAATAATAACAGAGTTAAGACTCCAGACCATCTTCTATCTATTTGTTTCCTATGTGATATCACCTATAACTGCGGCTTCAGTTACCACTTAGATGTAGAAAAATCTAAAGTTTAAATATTCATCCTAGATCTCTCCTCTGAGCTAATGTATATAGCCTACTGCTACTTGATATTACTACACAGTGTCTCAAAGGCATCTCAAACCAAGCTCATAACCTGACCCCTAAACTTGGTCCTCAGCTAGGTTCTTCATCTCAGTGAATGGTTCTCACCAAATGTCTTAGTCGGTTTTGTGTTGCTATAACAGAACATCTGAGACTGCATAATTTATTTTTTCTTTTTTTTCTTTTTTGAGACGGAGTCTCACTCTGTCACCCAGGCTGGAGTGCAATGCTGCAATCTCGGCTCACTGCAACCTCCGCCACCTGGGTTCAAGCGATTCTTGTTGCTCAGCCTCCAGCAGAGCTGGGATTACAGATGTGTGTCACCACGTCCAGCTAATTTTTTGGATTTTTGGTAGAGACAGGGTTTCACTATGTTGGCCAGGCTGGTCTCCAACTCCTGGCTTCTAGTGATTCAACCACCTTGGCTTCCCAAAGTGCTGGGATTACAGGTGTGAGTCACCACACCCATCCAGGACTACATAATTTATACAGAAAATAGGTTTATTTAGCTCACGATTCTGCAAGTTGAGAAGTTCAAGGGGCACAGCTTCTGGCAAAAACTTTTGTGCTACGTCATAATATAGTGGAGAAGGTCAAAGAGGGAAGCAGGTATGTGTGAAGAGACAAGACCTGGGTGGCATCCTGGCTTTATAATAACTCACTCTCAAAGGAACTAATCCACTCTTGCCAGAACGAGAACTCACTACTATAAGAGTGGCACCAAGCCACTCATGACGGATCTGCCCCCAGGATTCTAACACCTCTCACTAGGCATCAATACATTGCAGATCAAATTTCAACATGAATTTTGATGGGGACAAACTATAGCCAACCCATTGTACCATACATTCAGATCTGACAGCCAGAAACCCAGAAGTCACCCTTGATAACTTGCTTTCTGCACCTTCCAACTCTGCTACCATATCCAATCTACCACTAAGTCCAATGGATTATACTTCTTTTTTTTTTTTTTTTTTTTTTTTTTTTTTTAGACGGAGTCTCGCTCTGCCGCCCAGGCTGGAGTGCAGTGGCCGGATCTCAGCTCACTGCAAGCTCCGCCTCCCGGGTTCACGCCATTCTCCTGCCTCAGCCTCCCGAGTAGTTGGGACTACAGGCGCCCGCCACCGCGCCCGGCTAGTTTTTTGTATTTTTTAGTAGAGACGGGGTTTCACCGTGTTAGCCAGGATGGTCTCGATCTCCTGACCTCGTGATCCGCCCGTCTCGGCCTCCCAAAGTGCTGGGATTACAGGCTTGAGCCACCGCGCCCGGCCTATACTTCTTAAATAACTATCAAAAAGGCATTTTCTTCTCAAGCTACTACCATCACATTTCTGGACTGTCTCTAAACTGGTCTCCTTAGAGTGAAGAACAGACTGGAGGGTTCCAGGGGAATCTTTTCTAAAAGCCATCTCTGATCATGTCACTTCCTTACCTACCCTCAACTTAAAACCTTCATTTGTTTCTCAATGCTCTTACGAGAAGGACTTCACCTTCTCCAGCCTCAGTTGGCACCTACCCTCACTGCATTCCAGCTAACATGGCCTTCTTTCTCTTCCTTTAAGATGCCACATTCCCTTCTTCCACAAGGCCTGTGCACATCCTATTCCCTAACTCCCATCCATACCCTTCCACTCCCAAGTTCACACCCATGCTTCTTCAGCTCTCTTCTCTGAGCTCTGTCAACAGGTTAATTCCCCCATTATCTGCCCTCACGCTGCATGTCCCTCTCCTTTACAGCTGAGACTTAAACAGATGTTTCCTTCTCAAAGTGGAATGTATGCCCCATAAGGGTGGGAAATATGGCCATTTTTCCCCTCACCATTAAATCTCCATGCTCAACACAATGTCTTCCACGTAATTTACGCTCAATTAATATCTTAAATAACACAGTTATAATAGCAGACATACTCTTACATGTGTTTTCCATTCTGCTAGTGTTATAGATTCCTTGTTTTACCAGGGTAATCACAATACTAGAAAAAGAATTTTCTGAACTGACAACCATAGTATTACAGCATGAAAGTATATTGACTTCAAAAGTATCTTACTTCCAAATATGTCCAAAAGCAAAAAGTACCATCATAAATGGAGTATATTTATCTACTGTAAACTCCTTGTAACATGATATACATTCAAAAGTTCCATGTATAACCTGTAATTATACTTTAATATTCTTGTCAACTGCAGAAGTACCGATTGATTATTTACCACAATCAGTAGCCCTAACACTCTAGCATGTAAAACGCTCTATCTGCAAACTCTAAGTCATTTGTAAATAAGCATGTCACTGCAGAAGATGTGCTATTTACCAAGCCAAAGAAACAAATAAAAAGAACTAGAGACATAAGAGCAAACACATTCAAAAGCTAGCAGAAGGCAAGAAATAACTAAGATCAGAGCAGAACTGAAGAGATAGAGACACAAAAAAGCCTTCAAAAAATCAATGAATCCAGTAGTTGGTTTTTTGAAAAGATCAAAACATTGATAGACTGCGAGCAAGAATAATAAAGAAGAAAAGAGAGAGGAATCGAATTGACACAATAAAAAATGATAAAGGGGATATCACCACCAATCCCACAGAAATACAAACTACCATCAGAGAATACTATAAACACCTTTATGCAAATAAACTAGAAAATCTAGAAGAAATGGATAAAATCTTGGACACATACACCCTCCCAAGACTAAATCAGGAAGAAGTTGAATCTCTGAATAGACCAATAACAGGCTCTGAAATTGAGGCAATAATTAATAGCTTACCAACCAAAACAAGTCCAGGACCAGACGGACTCACAGCCGAATTCTACCAGAGGTACAAAGAGGAGCTGGTACCATTCCTTCTGAAACTATTCCAATCAATAGAAAAAGAGGGATTCCTCCCTACCTCATTTTATGAGGCCAGCATCATCCTGATACCAAAGCCTGGCAGACACACAACAAAAAAAGAGAATTTTAGACCAATATCCCTGATGAACATTGATGCAAAAATCCTCAATAAAATACTGACAAACCGAATCTAGCAGCACATCAAAAAGCTTATCCACCATGATCGAGTTGGCTTCATCCCTGAGATGCAGAGCTGGTTCAACATACGCAAATCAATAAACGTAATCCAGCATACAAACAGAACCAAAGACAAAAACCACATGATTTTCTTAATAGATGCAGAAAAGGCCTTTGACAAAATTCAACAGCCCTTCATGCTAAAAACTCTCAATAAATTAGGTATTGATGGGACGTATCTCAAAATAATAAGAGCTACTTACGTCAAACCCACAGCCAATATCATACTGAATGGGCAAAAACTGGAAGCATTCCCTTTGAAAACCAGCACAAGACAGGGATGCCCTCTCTCACCACTCCTATTCAACATTGTGTTGGAAGTTCTGGCCAGGGCAATCAGGCAGGAGAAAGAAATAAAGGGTATTCAGTTAGGAAAAGAGGAAGTTAAATTGTCTCTGTTTGCAGATGACATGATTGTATATCCAGAAAACCCCATCATCTCAACCCAAAATCTCCTTAAGCTGATAAGCAACTTCAGCAAAGTCTCAGAATACAAAATCAATGTGCAAAACTTACAAGCATTCTTATACACCAATAACAGACAAACAGAGAGCCAAATCATGAGTGAACTCCCATTCACAATTGCTTCAAAGAGAATAAAATACCTAGGAATCCAACTTACAAGGGATGTGAAGGACCTCTTCAAGGAGAATTACAAACCACTGCTCAACAAAATAAAAGAGGACACAAACAAATGGAAGAACATTCCATGCTCATGGATAGGAAGAATCAATATCGTGAAAATGGCCGTACTGCCCAAGGTAATTTATAGATTCAATGCCATCCCCATCAAGCTACCAATGACTTTCTTCACAGAATTGGAAAAAACTACTTTAAAGTTCATATGGAACCAAAAAAGAGCCCGCATTGCCAAGTCAATGCTAAGCCAAAAGAACAAAGCTGGAGGCATCACGCTACCTGACTTCAAACTATGCTACAAGGCTACAGTAACCAAAACAGCATGGTACTGGTACCAAAACAGAGATATAGACCAATGGAACAGAACAGAGCCCTCAGAAATAATACCACGCATCTACAACCATCTGATCTTTGACAAAACTGACAAATCAAGAAATGGGGAAAGGATTCCCTGTTTAATAAATGGTACTGGGAAAAGTGGCTAGCTATATGTAGAAAGCTGAAACTGGATCCCTTCCTTATACCTTACACAAAAATTAATTCAAGATAGATTAGAGACTTAAACGTTAGACCTAAAACCATAAAAACCCTAGAAGAAAACCTAGGCAATACCATTCAGGACACAAGCATGGGCAAGGACTTCATGACTAAAACACCAAAAGCAAAGGCAACAAAAGCCAAAATAGACAAATGGGATCTTATCAAACCAAAGAGCTTCTTCACAGCAAAAGAAACTACCATCAGAGTGAACAGGCAACCTACAGAATGGGAAAAAATTTTTACAATGCACCCATCTGACAAAGGGCTAATATCCAGAATCTACAAAGAACTCAAATAAATTTACAAGAAAAAATGAAACAACTCCATCAAAAAGTGGGCAAAGGATATGAACAGGCACTTCTCAAAAGAAGACATTTATGCAGCCAACAGACACATGAAAAAATGCTCATCATCACTGACCATCAGAGAAATGCACATCAAAACCACAATAAGATACCATCTCATACCAGTTAGAATGGCAATCATTAAAAAATCAGGAAACAACAGGCGCTGGAGAGGATGTGGAGAAATAGGAACACTTTTACACTGTTGGCAGGACTGTAAACCAGTTCCACCATTGTGGAAGACAGTGTGGCGATTCCTCAAGGATCTAGAACTAGAAATACCATTTGACCCAGCCATCCCATTACCGGGTATATACCCAAAGGATTATAAATCATGCTACTCTAAAGACACATGCACACGTATGTTTATTGCAGCACTATTCACAATAACAAAGACTTGGAACCAACCCAAATCTCCATCAATGATAGACTGGATTAAGAAAATGTGGCATATATACACCATGGAATACTATGCACCCATAAAAAAAGATTAGTTCATGTCCTTTGTAGGGACATGGATGCAGCTGGAAACCATCATTCTCAGCAAACTATCGCAAGGACAAAAAACCAAATACTGCATGTTCTCACTCATAGGTGGGAATTGAACAATGAGAACACTTGGACACAGGAAGGGGAACATCACACACAGGGGCCTGTTGTGGGGTGGGGGGAAGGGAAAGGGACAGCATTAGGAGAGATACCTAATGTAACTGACGAGTTAATGGATGCAGCACACCAACATAGCACACGTATACATAACAAACCTGCACCTTGTGCACATGTACCCTAGAACTAATAAAAAAAGAAAGAAAAAAACGCAACATTGTAGAAATAAACACATTGAATACCAAAAAAAAAAGAAAAGAAACAAATAAAAACCCCTAGCCAAAAAAGGCATACCATCCTGCACCCATTGAGTTTTGTTTGCATTTTCATATAGGTGGTACACTGTAATTATCTATCTCAAAGTTGATGAAACGTCAAAAAATGACCAAAGACATTGAAATCTTAGTAAAGAATAATTGTCAGGCCAGGCACGGTAGCTCATGCCTGTAATCTTAGCACTTTGGGAGGCCGAGGCTGGTGGATCACAACGTCAGGAGTTCGAGACCAGCCTGGCCAATATGGTAAAACCCCGTTTCTACTAAAAGTACAAAAAATTAGCTGCGTGTGGTGGCACGTGACTGTAGTCCCAGCTGCTCGGGAGGCTGAGGCAGGAGAATTGCTTGAACCCGGGAGGCGGAGGTTGCTGTGAGCCAAGATCGCACCACTGCACTCCAGCCTGGCAACAGAGTGAGATTCCATCTCAAAAAAAAATAAATGAAATTAAAGAAAGAAAAAGAATGTCACACCACTCACTTTCAACTTTCAATCATGCAAAAATTGTTAAGCATCTAAAAATGTTTATAAAGCTCTCAGCTAACTGCAGTTATAGTTTTTGCTTTTGGTTGTTTTAATTGTATGTGAAGAGACATATAGGGAAAAAGACTTAAGAGGATAATATGAAGAAAACATTCCACCTCTTTTTCTTTTCTGAGCATCAAGTTGAAGAACCATTAGCATGAGTGTAAAAGTCTACAGGAAGCCAGCTGCATAAAAGTCAACCCAACTTCTATAAATCCTCTAATATTCATGGTACTGCTTTTTTTTTTTTTTTTTTTTTTTTTTTGAGACGGAGTCTCGCTGTGTCGCCCAGGCTGGAGTGCAGTGGCGCGATCTCGGCTCACTGCAAGCTCCGCCTCCCGGGTTCACGCCATTCTCCCGCCTCAGCCTCCGAGTAGCTGGGACTACAGGCGCCCGCCACCACGCCCGGCTAGTTTTTTGTATTTTTAGTAGAGACGGGGTTTCACCATGTTAGCCAGGATGGTCTCGATCTCCTGACCTCGTGATCCACCCGCCTCGGCCTCCCAAAGTGCTGGGATTACAGGCTTGAGCCACCGCGCCCGGCCCATGGTACTGCTTTTTAAACTGAACTAAATGGGAGGAAAAGAAGACCAAGCCAGGAAAGGTGAAGAAGCCCTATGTTCATATAATTAAGTTACACTCCCTTTCTTGAGACAGAATCTCACTCTGTCGTCCAGGCCGGAGTGCAATGGCGCGATCTCAGTTCACCGCAACCTCCGCCTCCGGGGTTCAAGCTATTTTCATGTCTCAGCGTCCCAAGTAGCTGGGATTACAGGTGCCGACCACCACACCCGGCTAACTTTTGTATTTTTAGTAGAGGCAGGGTTTTACCATGTTGGTCTCGAACTCCTGACCTCAGGTGATCCACTGGCCTTGGCCTCCCAAAGTGCTGGGATTACACGCGTGAGCCACCGTGCCTGGCCTGGTACACTCCCTTTCTAAGATAAATGATGTTACTTAAGGTTTAACAAGGAATTGTTCATGGCTATAAAAAAGATTTCTCTATGGTTCCTCCCTGTCGACTAAAATACTGAACTTTGAAAAAGGGTATCCTTTATATTTTTATTCTCTATTTCCTATTTCTTCAGCCCCTACTCCTCCAAGAGTATATAACAGAGTTCAAGTTAAAGAGAAACTGATCAATTCTGCCTGCTAGAGACCCTGGCAATTGACATCTCCTTGAAACAATCTTTTTGGATTACAGATTGTTTTGATTGTAACAAAGAACAAAATATTTAAGCTTAACTTTTCACACATTTCTAATAGGCCTTTATTTTTCTCATAATTGTATATAATAATTACAACCACAGTACATCAGATTAGGAAGGAGGCTAAACCCTGTTCTCTAAACTAAGCTCTCTAAGTGTCATCCACTCTCAGCAAAAAAGTATCCATACTCAAAGGCTGGGGGTGGCCCCCACCTTGCTACCAAAGCTCAGAAAACAGCTCTGACAGTTGAGTCACAACTCTGCTACACATTTCTTTAATCTAAGACTTTTCTGTGCCTGTCATAATCCTGTCTTCCCTTGTACATTGTATACTAAATGCCTTCGAGGAATCTTTCTCTGATCCAATACAGTGCCTTTCAAATTTTCATATCCCAGGCTCCCCTGCCACCCCCACCACATACACATACACATACAATTCTGCTTATTCCTACAAGAAGAGAAGACTTTGTAGTCTTTCTATAGTTTGTTTTGTGGGGGCAAAAGAGTTCCGTTGATACAGATTTTTCAAACAACCCAGAGTCCCCACACCAAGATATTCTGACACAGCAAGTAGGAGGCTATCCCACCTCCTTAACCCCTCCCTGAAAGTCCCTGCTCTCCTAAGAAATCACTTCTCCCACTGGTGTCCACAACTCTTAACTAGTTCTCCCTTCCATTATAGGTACAGTAATTTTAACTGGATTTTAACAAAACTTTTATTCCTATTTTCCTAGCTTACATTTACATGTTCTAGCTTTTAACTTAAAAATAAATGAAATCTGATATAATTCGTCTATTTTACATCAACTTTGTATCTTTTGTCTTATTTTAAATTTTTTATTTCATTTACGTTTATTCCTTTACTTGGGGTTTGTCTTTATAACGCTTAACAAGCAGAGTGAAGCCAAAAGGAAAAAGGCCTTCTCCATCGCTTCCTTCAGCTCCTCTGCTTCTCAACCCCCAACTTATTGAAGAATTCTACCCTTAGGAAATTCAGGTCATTTTCTAGGCCTAATGCCTCAGAGTACACATGTGATTTACGTGACAAATGTTGCTTGCTAGCATCTCACTCCGCTTTTTTTTTTTTTTTTTTTTTTTTTTTGAGACAGAGTGTTGCTCAGGCTAGGGGAGAGTGGCACCATCTCGGCTCACTACAACCTCCATTTCCCAGGTTCAAGCAATTCTCTTGCCTCAGCCTCCCTAGTAGTTGGGATTATAGGCTCACTTGAAACTTTTATAAAGAAGTCTTTGTTTTTAAACCTATGAGTTACAGTTACAGCCATTGGATTTTGGATTGATCAGAATGCCTTCAGCCAGGAGACAATAGTAACTGGCAGGTCACATTAATATAGTAGCTGGAACAAATAAAAAGTAAAGGTTTTGAAGCTTATACAACTTGAGAGCCCACCTTCAAGGAAATCAACATTTCAAACAAGACTCCAGCCTTGGAAGAAGTCTGTGCTAGGAAGAGTCCCTGAAGCTGAAGCAGAGGCCAGGTGGCTCTCTACTGTCTGAGGAGTCTCTTGGGAAAAAAGAGAGAGGTTCTGCGGACTGCCTTTTCCACCTGGCATCTAATGTACTTATTTCCATATCACTGCTCTTCCCTTCCTGGAGGGATCACAAAAGGAGCTCTTGGCTTGGAACATCTCTTGGTTTTTTTTTACCAACTCTGTGAAATCAAGGAGAAACTGGACAAAGTATGATTTTCCCCAAATTAATTTTGTTCTTTTTTTTAAGGGATCACTCAGTCACCCACCAAGCTACCTAGGAAGTCAGAACCTATGGAGTCAGGGAAGTTCTTCTCACCTCCAAATCATGGATCTCATTACCTCTGGAAAGTCCTTAGGTTAAGGGAAATGGCTAAGGTATGGCTTTGCCTGCTGCCTTCTTTTTTTCTTCTTGTGCCTGTTCCCCATAGGAAAGGAAGTGGTATTAAATGAGTTAGAGGGGCTGAAGAACAAGTAGCATATTTCTCCCACTTGTTGGGTTCTTAAGATGAATTCTGCTCAGCTAAAGAGATACCTAGAATCAAAGCCTAGTTCCAATACTTATCAAGTAGCCTTAGGCAAGAACAACACAATCTCTGTGACCTGCAGGTTCTTTAAAATGGGGATGAGAACGCCTAATGGCAAGATAGTTATGTGGCTTAAGTGAGATAATCTGTTAAATGCACCTAGCACAGTTCCTGGTACATGTAGTCACTCGTGGTAAACCATTTAGTGGCCATAAATTCCTTTGCAACAATGACACTGCCACTCCAGTCCCCCAATCTAGAGTTGGAGTCTATGTCTCTGTCCTGTGAATCTGGGCTGGCCTTGCCAACTGCTGACAAAGAGAATACAACAGAAGAGAGGCTCTGAGGGTTCTAGAGCCTAGGTAGGACTTTAAAAACACTCTTTTGGAAAATTGCCCTGAGACCATCATGTCAAGAACCTGTCTAGTCTACCAGAGGATGAAGGCCACAGTGAGAAAACTGAGGTTGCCCAGCTGACAGCCAACACTCAATATCAACTACCAGCCATACTGGCAAGCCAACTTGGATCCTTCAGCCCAGCTAACCCTCTAGCTGAAGGCACCCACTTGAGTGAACCTGTAACCAACACAGTAACTACCCAGCCAACCCACAGAATCACAGGAAATAATAAATCACTGTTTCAAGCTACTAGGGTCTAGGAATGGTTTATTTGGCAACAGATTAAAAGACCACTCAATAAAGAATAGTTCTTGGTATTACCAGCCTTTACCAGCCTTTTTTTTTTTTTTTTTGAGACAGTGTCTCGTTCTGTCACCTAGGCTGGAGTGCAGTGGAGCAATCTTGGCTCACTGCAACTCAACTGCTGCCTCCTCAGTTCAAGTAATTCTCCTGCCTGTGCCTCCCAAGTAGCTGGAACCACAGGCCTCCACCTCCCAAGTAGCTGCAACTACAGGCATGCACCACCATGCCCGGCTAATTTTTGTATTTTTTGGTGGAGATGGTGTTTTGCCATGTTGGCCACACTGGTCTTGAACTCCTGACCTCAAATGCTCCACCCACCTCGGCCTCCCAAAGTGCTGGAATTAGAGGCTTGGCCTCTTTTTTTTTTTTTTTAATAGCGATGGGATCTCGCTATGTTGTCCAGGCTGGTCTCAAACTACTGAACTCAAGTGATCCACCTGCCTCAGACTCCCAAAGTGCTAGGATTAGAGGTGTGAGTCATTGCATCTGGCCTCTTTTTCTTTTCTTTTTTTTTTAATAGAGAGGGGGTCTCACTATGTTGTCCAGGCTGGTCTCAAACTACTGAACTCAAGTGATCCTCCTGCCTCAGCCTCCCAAAGTGCTGGGATTGCAGGTCTGAGCCACCATGGCCGGCCTACCAGGCCTTTCTTAACCAAGAAATGTTACATCTATTTAATATTTCTCCAACGATGCCAAGTCATACAGAAATATTATATTTTGTATTTGAAGGAATGTGATCATTTCCTTCTTGATTTAACCCTTGGCCTAAGGGCCCTGCAGCTTGTTTATACCTATGATCTGACTGGATAATCTGGTGGCCAAAATGAGAAGACAACCAAGGAGTTTCTAAATTCTCTAGGTGGCTTTTTATATGACTACCTAAGGTCCACTCTACCCGAGGGCTAGTCTGAAGGTAGTGAGTTGTCTCCATCGATTGTTCACAGTTACAAATGGAACTCCTTGATCTACTCTACTCCTTGATGTGCCTTCATCACACCACACACTTCAGGTAGCCTCAACCTCATGTTTAAATTCAGGTGTAGTAAGTCACATAAAAAAACCTAAGCTTGGCCCACAGACTTGATAATGAAGAACTGTTTTAGGGCAACGTTCCCAAGGCAAGAATTTGGTGAATGTGGTCATGGAAGTTCAGATCCAGACAACTCATGGGAAGTGAACTCTTCCTGGCTTTATGAAACAGGGTCAAGCTGACCCAACTGGTAGACCTCCAAGCCCTGGTGCCATTCTCACACTGTATAACCTATTAACAAGTTTAATCTTGAAGATGCTATCAAGACTTCTTAGCATGGTGGCTTTGATCTTTTCTAACTTATGGGATTGATAGATGTGAACAAGTACCATCCTTGTTGTGTGGACCAAGTATAGGGTGGTGTTTTTGGGGTGTTTTTTTTTTTTTGTTTTTTGTTTTTTTTGGAAAATATTTTGCCCAGCCATTGTTATAATTCCATTAAGTTAATGCCATCTAAAACATCCTCATTTCTGATTTCAAAAGTTACAGACCTAGTATTCTATAGGTTTTACTCATAGCAATTCTGCTAAAATTGTATATGCTATACTACTTTGTGGAAAAATTATCCAGAAACAAGATCACATAGATGCTTTTCTTTGCCCATGTGTCCCTTTAGGTCTTCTTAAAGCTATTTCTGGATTAAACCCATGAGCCTACACCTCACCCTATTGACCTTTCACTGAACAGTGCCATGGCATGATACCCCTGGCTAGCACTGGGCAACATGATATGAGGTGGCATCGTAAGGCAAAGTTACTAGGTTCTACTGTAAGATACTGGGAAGGTTGTTCAGGATGCTGGCCATTGCAAATGTAGTGTTTTCTTAGTGAAAACCCAAAGTAGAAATTTTTTCTCACCTCCTGGAATCAGGAATAGGTGGGCTTCTCTGATTTGGTTTCTCTTCTGGACACCCTGAAGCTTGTTATAGATCATTTGCCTCTTCTCTTTGCTGCTGGAAAGCTTATAGCCAGAACTTTTAGTAAGGAAAGAATAGGACTTCGAAATACACTAACCAGCCTCACTTACACTTCCATCTTCTTTTCCTTCTTTATACTAAATATACTTTATCTTGTCATATCATATGCATCTTTGTAAAAAATTCCAAATCCTGTTTGAAACAAAGGGGAATATAAATAAAACTAAAGATACTATAGTCAATGTGCAAGCCTAATCCCCCTATCAGACAGTGACCTCTTGTAGGTAAGGAGGATGCATTGCCCCACCTTGAAATCCCCAAAACATCCACCGCTGTGCTTTCACTGCTGAGTGAATATCTGAGGAATTAAAGAGCAGACTATGTAAATGTCGATAACACTATGTTATCTGAATTATAAAATAAGCAGTATACTAATGAATTGGTCTTTTACCCTCAAAAATTCACACAGGTTTGAAAACATGTATAGTATTTACAAGAGTGTTTATCAAAACATTATTAGAAGTAACTTCAAGGTCCACCAACAGAACTATGGTTATATGTATACTATCACGTTATTAACATTTAAATGAAAAAGGTGATAAAAGAAGCAAGCTGCAAAATAATAAATTTTTGGCCGGGCACGGTGGCTCAAGCCTGTAATCCCAGCACTTTGGGAGGCCAAGACGGGCGGATCACGAGGTCAGGAGATCGAGACCATCCTGGCTAACATGGTGAAACCCCGTCTCTACTAAAAAATACAAAAAACTAGCCGGGCGAGGTGGCAGGCGCCTGTAGTCCCAGCTACTCGGGAGGCTGAGGCAGGAGAATGGCGTGAACCCGGGAGGCGGAGCTTGCAGTGAGCTGAGATCCAGCCACTGCACTCCAGCCTGGGCTACAGAGCAAGACTCCGTCTCAAAAAATAATAATAATAATAATAATAAATTTTTCATAACTAAATAACTCTGGGCACATTTTGCCATTTGTAGAGAAAACATCTGGAGGGCCTCATCCCCAAAACTGATAACTAGGTGTGTTTAGGAGTGAAACTAGCCAGGGTGGGAGCTGGAGGAGGAAGCAGAGGTGAATTTGCATTCTCTTAAATACTGTTTATAATTTTTTTGTAATAAGCTAGTTTTACTTTTGCAATTAAAAAAAACACTAAACATTTAGAGGCTTGTGGCCATAAAGTGTTCTCAAATCTTCAAAATGCTAAATGTCTTAAGGGTTTGGTTCTTTCTTCTGGCTCCAGGTGATCAAGCCTTCCTCTTGGCCTCACCCTTTCAGCCTTATGTTGCCCTGGATTCCTCCACTTTTCCACAGGGCATGTAAGAAACTGATCTGTTTGGGAGCACTCACACAGGTTTAAAAAACATGAAAAGGGAAGGAAACCTCATTCTAAACACAGCTGTAGTCTTTATAAGTCCTTACACGTAACAAATTATAAAGCATTTAATTAAATTCCTAACTGTCTCAGTATTTTCACATGTAATGGAGCAAAACATGTTAACTGAGCAAGACTAGTTTTAAGACTCATGTCCCAGGTTAGGCGCAGTGGCTCAGGCCTGTAATCCCAGCACTTTGGGATGCCAAGGCAGGAGAATCACTTAAGCCCAGGAGTTCAAGACCAGCCTGGGGCAACATAAAACCCTATCTCTCTTTTTTACTTAAAAAAAAAAAAAGAAGAAGAAGAATCTTGTCCCTAAAGTAACACTTTATAAAGAGAACTTTTAAACTTTTAAAATTTTTCACCAAATGAAAATTCCTTCTTCCTCCCATTCCACTAAATACAGATCTACCAAATAGAGAGAAGTTTAATTTTCAAAGATTTTTAAGCCTATTTGGAGAAAATTAATTAAAATTAATTTGACCTAGAAAGTTTCTTCAGGTCCCAAAATCTTAAAATTAAATTAATAAATGCATAAACTCATCAATGTGCAGTTTTTTCTACAGTTTGCCATGGCAGAATTCAATGAATAGTAATACAACACAAGCCAGGACCCAGAACTGAGCTCCATGGAGTCAGGTGGACACCACAAGGCAGCTGGTGGGGGACTGGGGGAGAGTTATCAGAGATAACAGAGAAACCAGAGTTGAAAGCATTAGATAAATACCAGACAGCTAAGGAAGGGTGAAGTCAAACACTGAAAACATCAACTAAGGTAAGAAAATCTGATAAGGCAGGGTCAGGTCAAGGGGAGGCTCCAACTAGGTTAGAGTATCAATGATAAGAGCAAGCAGTCACTAAGCGACGTGCTGGGGTGAACTCTGATACCTGTGTACTTTTGTTTTGTTTGTTTTGTTTTAGACAGAGTCCCACTCTGTTGCCCAGGCTGGAGTGCAGTGGGACAACCTCAGCTCACTACAACCTCTGCCCCCGGGTTCAAGCGATTCTCTGGCCTCAGCCTCCCGAATAGCTGGGACTACAGGCGCATGCCACCATGTCTGGCTAATTTTTGTATTTTGTTTCAGTACAGATGGGGTTTCACCATGTGGGGTGGGCCAGGCTGGTCTCAAACTCTTCACCTCAGGTGATCTGCCCACCTCCATGCTGGGATTATAGGCATGAGCCACCGCGCCAGCCACCTGTGTACTTTTCCTCCAGGCTTTTACTTGCAGCTAGGAGTGTTCGGTGTTGTAGCCAGATGTTGACAGCCATGAAAAGGAAATCAAAAGCCTACAGATAGACTCCGCCCTTGATTAACTCCAGGGCAAATACTGGAATTAACTCACAATTGCTGGTTGCTTCATCAATTTCTCCAAGAAACTGTTTAGGTGACCCCCAAAGGCTATGAACAATGATCGGAATTTGATCACAGATCTATACTTCTAAGGAAGTCCTGACAGTCTAGCCCTTTTGTAAAATTTAATAAGAATACTTTTCAGGCTGAGCATGGTGGCTCACGCCTGTAATCCCAACACTTTGGGAGACTGAGTTGGGCAGATCACTTGAGGCCAGGAGTTGAGACCAGCCTGGCCAACATGGTGAAACCCCATCTCTACCAAAAATACAAAAATTAGCCGGGGGTGGTGGCGGGTAATCCCAGCTACTTGGGAGGCTGAGGCAGGAGAATCACTTGAAGCCAGGAAGTGGAAGTTGCAGTGAGCCAAGACCACACCACTGCACTCCATCCTGGGCGACAAAGCAAGACCCTGTCTCAAAAAGAAAAAAAGAATACTTTTCAAATTCTCTGTGAGGCAAGCAGCCAACTTCCTAACAAGTTTGATCAGCAAATGGTGTTTCAAAACACATTCCAGCCGCTGCTTCTGCTCAAACTTCTCAAAGCTGTAAGGGGAGGTGTGAGCCTCCTACTCACCCTCCCTGCACTATGAGCCCCTCCGCTCCCTATCTGGCCATGAAAGTGGACATGACCTAAATTCATCAGCCAATTTGTTCTGGGTCCATTTGTCTCCTCATTAAGCCTACAGAGGAAAATCTTACTGCTCTAAAGAAATCTGCTTACAAATCCAAGTTCACTCCTTGCACATTTCCTCTTCCTTAAAGCCAATCGTTTTGCTTTGAAGTGAGTAGAACTGGTGGAAAGTCCCTCTTCTGCATCTGTTCCATCATTTCATCTATGTGAGTTCTGTACCTGTCAGACACAAGATGAGTCTCCACACTCCTTTCTGTCCCACCAACAGGGGTCCAGGTAGTGCTCAATCAATTCTGTATTCCCCACACCTCCCCCAGTATCTCCAATCCCCCCACCCAGCCTGCTCCACTGCAACCTGTTTTTCTATCCATTGGATAAGTGGTTTCCAAATAGTGGACTGTGATCCACTAACACATTATGAGTTTTTAAGAACACAGACTAGAAACAGAAATGGAATAAAAATAGAAACTAGTTTCACATACACATATACTTGCTATGTCCTGGGTCTCAGTGTAAAAATGCATTTTGAACTGTTGTAGTCTGAAAATGTTTGAAACACTGCTTTAGACAAGCCTTTGTCCACCTAGTCAAACTCCACCCATGATATTGGTCCCACTGTCTGGGACTCCCTTCCTCCAGTGCTGGCTCAAGCTCTGAACAGCTTTCCACGTGTCTTCTTCATTGGCTGTTTTCAAAAGCTTTGGCCTTTTACACTGGTTCAGAAGCTCCTTCTTATATATCTACAGGATTGCCTTCTCCTTGAACAGACCAATGTTCTGAACAAAGAAACACCTTTCGCTATTCCTGCCTTATCCTGCCTGATCAGGTTTGGGATCTGCTTGCAGCACATCCAACTGTCTCACCAGGAATAACAAGCCTCAGAGCAGTAGGCCTCCACTTCTTTGTGTGCAACCTTTCATCCTCAACAAGAAAAAGACCACCAAAGTCACTCTGGAAATACCTAGACTCTCTTACAAAATTAGCCTTACTTTCCTGATGTAATGTATTCTCTGGTGTAATCCATCCAGCGCCTGATACCAATGCCAGGTGAATACAGCTCATTCCTAATGTTCAGTTAAAGTCTGTTTCCTATCCTTGAGAACAGATGGTGACTCCACCTCCATACTGCTATCTTCTTCTCCTCACAAGGCAAATGGAAGAAGAAAAAGCACAACAAGGTGACTACACTAGTTTGGTGGTATCCTTTCCTCTCTCAAGGACAAGGGCACAAGCTGTCCAGCACAACTCCACCCCCAGTCTGGCCCTCCCTTGTCCAAATGCCCACAATTCTCACCCAGACAATTAATTCATTATCTTCCTCAACAGAAAAGCTGGCTTTTCATATCTTAGTGTAGACTGTTCAGTTCACTCTTCCTAGCCAAACTGAGTATCCCAGTTTGAAATATTGAAGCCTAAATGAATCCTTAATCTGTAGGATGTGGGACTAATTTGGAAAGAAGGATGAGGAGAGACACTGAGGTCTAAAGAGTTTCTTACAAACTAAACTGCCCGTTTTCCTCTAATACATGTAAGGCCAGCTTTGAGAGAGGAACATGAACGCTGGGCCTCCTTTAGAGCACCAAGGAGGAGAGTGAACAGGTCTGAAAACTGTTAAGACAGATGTGCTTGACTCTGAGGCGCCAGAAACCTCTCAAAGAGAAAGAGGGAAAGGGCCCATCAAACCTCAGGTACATTCCCAAACCTGCCTAGAAGCTGCGCCACTTCCCTTTTGAAACCCAGTCCCCTTCCCATTTCTCAATTGGGAATCTAGGGATCCTTTACTTCCTACTAGTTATCTGGTTACAGGGAGGACTCTCCAACACCTACAAAGCCACTACTTCTTTCTCCCCACTCTTTTGCAGGGAATGCTCTTAATCAGTCTAACATTCAGATTTCTGATAGCTCCCTGCTCCCAAGACTTCTCTTGGCAATCAAATGAATTTACCCAGTGGAGATTTCAGAAAATCAAGGAAAAGACAGGCCAACTCTTGCATCTGTATTCCAGGACCTATTCAGAAGACTCCAGTGAAGACCTAGCTTCTCTGGGGTTTGCATTAGTCTCAGCACCTTGAGCATGCCATTCCTAGTCACCTCCAAGTATACAGCATTAGTAGCAAAGGCCCATTATTCTTTCCACCAGGGTAAAGGCGGCTTAGAGTGGAATGAATAGAAATGGAAATCTAATACTGTAAATAAATAATGACCGACTGGGCAGCTGGGTCAGAGGCAACCAGCCTAAACAGATAAAAATCGTCTCAAGGATGAGGACAGTAAAGATTCAAACTCCAGAGGGAGGCAATGGGGCAAAAGGAGTTGCAGGTGTAGGAAAAAAAAGAAGCACCCTCAAAATATTCGCTGGGTCATCGTATGGCACAGGAGGGGCGTGACAAATAAACTGAAATCCATAGTTCTTCACCCATTCTTTCATATTTTCTAACACGGCGGGAATACACTTTCCTAATTTCGTTTCACCCATACAATTTAAGGAAAAGATAAGCAAGGATAAAAATTCCTTATATATAACACACTTAAAAGGGAGCTGGGATTCTCTAAATTACCTTAATCTGCTACACAAAGCTGAAGCTACATTGCAATCCACACCATGTGCTGGCACAGGAGTAACTCACTGAAAACACCACAATGCAAGGTCCATTTTTCTCAACTCCATTTATGACTGCGTAAACATTTTATTAAAATGATAGCTTTTTTCCTATTTCACACCTCAATTCCTAACGTCCACACAAACTCTTTCATTTCTCCAAACTGGTATTTGGATTAAACGTTATCCAAGATCAGTCTTTAAAGTAAATTTCATCATTTCATATAAAAGTGTGCACCACATTAACACTCAAATGTGTGTACAATTAAAAATATACAGACCAGCAACAGTGACTCTTAAATGAACTTAAACCCAAAGTGTTTTCACAGATGTTTTCCTGCCGTCTTGGAGGAGCAGGAAATTGCTGGCATTACGAATCCCATTTCATGGCTGGGTAAACCGAGGCACTTAGTTTAATAAACTTACCAGGGGTTACAGTGGTAGAGATGGAAATAGAAACGAATTTCTCCCTCTGACTCTCCGCCTGGTCCCTTCCCACTAGACTTTTCAGCACTCGGTGGCTAAAAATGGGACCCACTTGAGAACTGCAAGGGTAAATAAGAGCTACTTGTTTCAGAGGGTGGCGGCGGGGGAGGGGACTTACCCACTTGATGCGCCTGATTGTGTGTGGGCTCTAACAAGAGAGCTCTCCCTGGATGCCCAAAGGTCTGCACCCACCCGCTTTAAGCTCAGACCCGAGAGGCACCGCCAGGCAGGCAGGGCAGCCAGAATCGTGCAGCCCGAGAAACGAGAGAGGAACGCGGGGCGCCCGGGCGGCGCGGGGGCCGCGGGCCCCGGGACACCATCTGCTCCCGGAGCGACGCCGTGGCCCGCCGAGCGGGGACGATGCTGCGTCTGCCGCACACACCTGCCGGAGCCCGCCCGGGAACCCCCGGCCGCCTCCCGCGCGCCGGACGCCCACCCAGCCTCCAGGCGCAGGAGCCCTCGGCCGCGCTAGGCCAGGGGCGGGAAGGCGCGGCGCCCCTCTCCGCGGGCTGCGCTCGGCGGCCGCCGCGGGGGAGCCGCGGGGCGAGGCAAGCCCGCCTTCCTCCCCAACCCCCCTCCAAACGGCGTCACCTGTGCCGTGTCCCGGGGCGAGTCGCGCGCGGGCGGCGGCTGCGCCGAGCCGGGAGAGGGCGGCGGGTATCTACAGGCTTCTGGTCATCCGGGCCGGCCCGAGGGCTGGCGCTGGCCAGTGCCGCCCCGTGAGATGCTCGCGGGAGCCAGGGAAGCCGCGGGTTCCGGGCCGCTTGGAGGTGCAGTCGCGGAGGCTCCAGCTACCGCCGCGGCCGTCGCGCCCGCCCGGACTGCGGGCTCGGGTTACCGCAGAGCGGCTCCTTAAAGGGGCCGCGGCCGCTCGGGCTCCGGCTCCGGCTCCGGCTCCGGGTGGCTCCAACCCTGGCCAAAGTGGGCGGGGCCCCGAGGCCGGCAGCGGGGCAGACCTTCTTGTGCTGGAACTTGGGTCCGGGAAAGAGCCCAAAAACCCTAACACCCGAAGTCGCAGCGTAGAGATCCTGGAAGCTCACACCTTGCCAAGGGCAGAGGGTGCAGTTCCCGGGTTTTCCAAAGCAAGTCATAAAACTTGCCAGTGGGGGAACTGTGAGAGCCCGCCCCCTCAGCGGTCAGTACCTGGGCTAGCCACGTAACAAAAAATCTTCTTAGATTATGAATTTACATTCTGCCTTAAATGCTGGAATACTGGGGACTTCATGGTAAGATCATCAGAAAAGAGATGAAAAGGCAACTGCTGGTTTTTCTTGCCGCGTCTGACACGGCCACACACGAGTCCCGCCAGTTCTTCTTTGGGGCTGCAGGTGCATACCAAACTGGGTAGGGGGCGTGTGTAGAAGAAGTGTGTTCTCTCGAGCACCACCTCCGGAATTCCTGAAAAACACCCTCATGGGTGCACCAGCACTCCACCTACACCCGGAACCCCTCTGCTGTCGGGGTGTGGAAGTTGGATTTGAATATTTGGTGCTGGCTGAGAATTCCAAGTTGTCTAGTAAAGTTTGACATTAAATAGATCTTCTGACCTGTTATATACAGCCTCAAAAGCTTCCAAGTGATCTGCATCAACCAGAGATAATTGTCTGAAACAAAACAAAATAATGAAGAGGTATATTCAGGCTATTATAATTCGCAGAGAGCAATCACAAGGCCTTTTCTTGAAAAGAGGTAAGTTCTAAATAATTTGTAAACACTATCATTGATAACAGGATATTTATTTGTAAGAAATGTCAATAGAGGTAACATATTTGATCTACTATATACATGCACAGAAAGACACGCATATCTGCCACAGATTTAGACCAGAAAATACACACACAAAAGCTCATATAAGCTGTCCATGTTTATTTTCAAGAGACAGCAATAGAATTTAAATCAGAACCTGGAATTCTGTCAGTTTATTAGAGTTGTGTGCCTTTAGCTAACTGAACCTCACTGAGGCTCACTTTCTTCATCTATAAAATGGGAATAATAATTCCTAGTGACTCTTGAAGACCTGGACTGATGTGGAAAAGATAAAATCTATACCACGGAACGGGGAGGGACAGAAACCTGCCCTGCCGTCAAGCAGAGAGAAAGATTCTGCAGGCCCCCAAATGCATGTTCCCCTTTTTCTCCCTAAGACTCTCAGGAGGTACCAAGGCACCAGTGCTCTTTGACCACACCGTGTCCCATCATAGTTCCTTCACAATATGTGTAGTACCTGACAACTTTGGTTTGCGCGATAGCTGCCTTGTGCACTCACACAGCTATTCCATAACTCTCTGTGGGACGAATGGTTATATGTGAACATCTGTGGAGTCAGCCCAGAAAATACCGATTTCACAGTGTCATCTCAAGACTCTGAATCAAACTGCCTCCTGCAGAAACTCTCCCATGCTTGTCTCTGGTGGCCGATAGTAGTTCTGTTCTTTCCTGATAAATGCACCATCATTATCTTTGATATGCATAATTCTCTAACACCAACAGCAGTAACCAAGGCCAGGTAAACCCACAGAAATCCATAGTACTGTACTCTATGTCCCACCATATTCCTTCATGTTAGGCCTCTACAAATGCATCATGAAATCTGCAAGATTGTTTTTGAGATTATACAGAACATGTAAGTGAATACTTCAAGGACAAAGCCTGAGCTATGAGAGGAATTCAGTAAATAGTAGTTGAATGTTACAAGTTGTAAGCTAATTAAAACTCAGTGACCTTAGGAGGTAGAATAATACATCAACTGTATTTTTTCCTGAAAAAATTCAGGGTAGCTTAATCTCTTTAAAAATATCCAGTTATTTTTTAAGTGGCTCACACCTGTAATCCCAGCACTTTGGGAGGCTGAGGCCAGCAGATCACCTGAGGTTGGGAGTTAGAGACCAGCCTGACCAACGGGGAGAAACCCTGTCTCTACTAAAAATACAAAAACTTAGCCAGGCTAATTTTTTACAGGCATGGTGGCGCATGCCTATAATCTCAGCTACTCAAGAGGCTGAGGTAGGAAAATCGCTTGAACCCGGGAGGCAGAGGTTGTGGTGAGACGAGATCGCACCATTGCACTCCAGAATGGGCAACAAGAGCAAAACTCTGTCTCAAAAACAAGCATATATATATATATATATATATATATATATATATACACACACACACACACACACACACACACACACATCCAGTTCATTAAATCTTTATTATTAATTGTTTCACCAATATTCCCTTTCCAAGGATACTTTCTCAGAATTCTGTATTTACCATATGAAGTTTTTCTGCCTTTTAAATGGGATGTATAAAGACTGAATTGCACTTTTTATATTTTTATTCACTGAAACAGTTCAAGCAAACAGATCAGATGAATGAAAGTATTTATCCACACTTGAAATGGGAAACAAATACAAAAACTCTTTTTTTTTTTCTTTTTTTTTTTTTTGAGGCAGAGTCTTGCTCTGTTGCCCAGGCTGGAGTGCAGTGGCGCCATCTCGGCTCACTGCGACCTCTGACTTCCAGATTCAGATCTTGTGCTTCAGCCTCCCGAGTACCTGGGATTACAGGCAGGTACCACTGTGCACAGCTAATTTTTGCATTTCTAGTAGAGACAGGGTTTCACCATGTTGGCTAGGCTGGTCTCAAACTGCTGACCTCAAGTGATCTGACCACCTCGGGCTCCCAAAGTGCCGGTATTACAGGCCACCACGCCCAGCCAAAAACTCTTTTAAATGAAGTAAGTTTTCCTGATGAATTTATTTTCCGAAATTCTTAGTCTTCTGAATAGAACCAATTGTTTGAAAAACTAAGACCAAAAGCTGTTTTTTTCTGAAATAATATAATTAAAGCAAAACTATTGTGAAAAATTGCCTTAATTCTCCACTCTACTCTGTTAGTGAAGATACAAACTAAATGACACCAAACATTTTGATCAGAAAGGTTAAGTTACTAAAAAATGAATAACCCTAAGCACTACTTTTTCCTGTGTTGGTAGTTTTAGTGTATTAAGAGTGTTTGTAAGATTTTATAAGTGTTTAAAAATACTTTCACCAGGCACACTGGCTTATGTCTGTAATCCCAAGTGCTTTGGGAGGCCGAGGCAGGAGGATTGCTTGAGGCCAGGAGTTGGAGGCTGCAGTGAGCTGATATTGCACCACTGCACTCCAGCCTGGGTAACAGAGTGAGACCCTGTCTCTAAACAAACAAACAAACAAACAAAAACCGAAAGGTTTTTTTAGAAAGTACTTTCATTTTTCAGATGAAACTATTTCAGGATATTAACAGTGGCTATCTCTGGGTGAGTGAGATTCTTTTTTTTTTAAGAGATAGGATCTGCTATGCTGCCCATGCTGGAGTACAGGAGTACAGTGGCCAGTCACAGATACCATATCACCTGACAGCCTGTAACTCCCCGACATCTATGGACACAGCCTGTAAAATACAAAAACAATCCTCCCCATTTAGCCTCTTGAATAGCTGAGACTACAGGCACACTCAGTTTTCTGGATGTTTGAGATTCTGGACATCTATGTTCTTTTTGTGCATTTTATTATATGTGGTATCTTTTCTACAATGTATGTGTATTGTTTTGTTTGCATTTTTATTTTTAGTGAAAGTAACACACATAAGTGAAAAATCAAATGATTCTTAAAGGCTTATAACAAAAAACATCAATGAGTGCCATCAGCCCCCTGTCCTGCTTCTCCCCACCTGTCTTCACCCTACATTCCACACAACCCTACCATGTTCTTCATCTCCTAAATGATAACCTTATAACAGCATTTCTTGATTTTCAGTTTTACACGTTCTTTATTGACATCTTATGATATCTGAGGATTTCGCTCTTTTCCCACCACCATTACAACTTTGCCCTCATGCTTCTTTCCAACATAACCATATTACAATGTTCACTTAAATCAATAATTAGGGGCCAGGCACGGTGGCTCACGCCTGTAATCCCAGCACTTTGGGAGGCCTAGGCGGGCAGATCACCTGAGGTCAGGAGTTTGAGACCAGCCTGGCCAACATGGCGAAACCCCATATCTACTAAAAATACAAAAATTAGCCAGGTGTAGTGGTGCACACCTGTAATCCCAGCTACTCAGGAGGCTGAGATAGGAGAATCGCTTGAACCCAGGAGGCAGAAGTTGCAGTGAGCCGAGATCGTGCCACTGCACTCCAGCCTGGGCAACAGAGCAAGACTCTGTCTCAAAAAAAAAAAAAAAAAAAAAAGGTAGGTAAGGTTGGATGCAGTGGCTTACAGCTGTAATTCCAACACTTTGGGAGGCCAAGGCAGGAGGATTGCTTGCAGTCAGGAGTTTAAGACCAGCCTGGGCAACCTGGTAAGACTACGTCGCTACAAGAATGAAAAAATAAAATTAAAATGTATCTAACACAAATTTTAGATACAAATGCTTCAACATATCTATCAAATGCCCAGCAATAATATCTTCCAGTGCTCAAACACACAACTTTCAGTTTACTCTTTTATTTTGCTGGATCACAGACTCCAGTAGCTTACTCAGAAGAGGTACATAGAGAGGGTAAATTTTTAGAGTAATTACATGTCTGAAAATGTCTTCATTCTATTCTTATTCCTGACTGATAATTTAGATGGATTGAAAATCATTTTCCCTCAGCATTTTGAAAGCATTTTTCCAGTGTTGCCATTGAAATGTCTAATGCCTTTCTAGTTCCCACTCCTCTGTATCTGACCTATTTTTCTTTCTAGCATCTTCCATTTTCCCTAGTAGTCTGAAATGTCATATTGATGCACCTTACAATAGGTATTTTTTCAGTGGTTGTGCTAGATACCAAGCAATCTTTTTGATCTCATTTGCAATTTTTTTCTTTTATTTATTTGCTATTTTCCTCCCTTCCATTTTCTCTATTCTTTTTGTGAATTCTTGTTAGTACATTATTGGAACATCTATATTATTCTCTAAATTTAGTGTCCTTTTATCCTATTGATCATCCCCATATCTTTCTTGTCTATTGTCTGAGATAGAGATTCTCAAACAGGGCAGAAGGGGGAAAAGGTTGATTCCCCTGCCCCAGAAGACACGTGGCAATGTCTGGAGATATTCTTGGTTGTCGCCACAGCAAAGAGGGGGAAGTTCTGGCATCTAGTGAGTAGCCACAGATGCTGCTAACCATCACACAATACGCAGAGCAAACTTCCACACAAAGAATTTCCAGCACCAGATGGCAATTGTGCCAAGATTGAGACATCCTTCATCAAAATAATTCCTTAACCTTATCTTCCACTAAAATTTCTATTTCAAACACATTTGTCATTTCCAAGGGCTCTTTCCCATTCTCTAGTTAGACTTCTTGTTTATGGGAACTCTTTGCCAAAGGATAAAATCCTTTCTCCAGAGAAGAAACTTCTAACCTCATAGAGGGATTGCATTGATGGTGGTGGTTGTAGGGTGGAGGGCATGAGTGCAGGCTGCCTGAATGAGGTAGAGAAGGGACCCAGGGGTCCAAGAGCCTAGTAAACCATTATAGGACTATCTTCCTTTTTCAGCCTGTGCCCTGCCCTGCCTTCCACTGTACACTGCACCACCAAGTGCTAAGTTTCCTCCAAGCACTGAAGTTAGCCTCTCTTCCATTTTGCCAAGCCAGTTATCACTACTCTATCCAATTTCTGGCTTTTACAATTTATTGAAATCTCTTATCTGTTGTAGACTTTTCTCCTATTCCCTCTTTCCTTGTGGCTTATATCTTGTAAACATCTTTCTACACTATCATTTTCATGTCATTTTGCAAAGAATATATGATAAACACCTCTGGTCATTCCATAATTAAACAGGAGAGGCTTATTTTTTCATTATGAAAAAATTAATAACAGGGATCCAGAACAAAGAACACAGTTCTTATTTTGTAAATTTCTTTCTTTTCTTTTCTTCTTTTTTGTTTTTGTTTTGCTTTGTTTCGTTTTAAGAGACACAATCTGTCTATCTCCCAGGCTGGAGCGCAGTGGTGTGAGCATAGCTCACTGTAATCTTGAGCTCCAGGGCTCAAGCAATCCTCCCACCTCAGCCTCCTGAGTAGCTGCGTAGGTGCACACTACCACACCCAGATAATTTTTTTGTATTTTTTGTGGAGATAGAGTCTTGCTCTGTTGCCTAGGCTGGTCTCAAACACCTTGCCTCAAGCAATCCTCCTGCTTTGGCCTCCCAAAGCACTGGGATTATAGGAATGAGCCACCACACCTGGCCAGTTTTTCATAAATTTCTAACATTTTTAAATTATGCTAAAATGTTATGGATATTTTTAGATTTTATAAATTAGTTGAAATTTATATTAGCAATCACCAGTTTATATGCTTATAACTTTTCGATCCTTTTTTTTTTTTTTTTTTTTTTTTTTACTTTTCTTTTGAGACAGAGCCTTGCTCTGTTGCCCAGGCTAGAGTGCATAGGGCAATCTCAGCTCACTGCAACCTCCACCCATAGGAGGCATGCACCACCATGCCTGGCTGCTTTTTAAAATTTTTTGTAGAGACAGAGTATTGCCATGTTGTGCAGGTTGGTCTTGAACTCCTGGACTCAAGTAATCTGCCCATCTTGGCCTCCCAAAGTGCTGAGATTACAGGTGTGAGCCACCGCACCTGGCCTAGATCCTTTTATTGAATATCCTCCTAGACATTTTTCCATGCATACCTACATATACTTTGGGTTTTATTTCAATGACAAAAAGATTAAAACTACATATTTTGTAAGTGCTCTGTTATATTCAATGAATTTAACATAATGTATTTAACCAATCCCTTATTGTTGGACATTTAGGGATCTTATTGTTGGACCAAATTTTCCATTTCTCACATGAAGCAAAGTAGTAATGTCTGACTAGAAATTAATTTTAAAATTCAAACACAGCTTCAAATTTAATAGGGAAATTTGGAGGATTCCTGCTCAGGTCAACAGGACAAAAGGGTTGCTTGTTCTGCCCCTACTAATTAATGTGGTGCTGAAAGTATCCGTCAAAGGAACTAGAGGAAAGACAGAAAATAAAGATATAGCAATTGAAAAAAAAGTGTAAAATTGTCATCTATATTATATGATTATATACCTATAAATCAAGTGAAATATATATTTTTTTAAATATACATTTTTTCAGTTGATTTTTTGGTATACATATATACATGTATATCCTCACATGTACATGTATATGTATACCCAAAATATCAACAAAAAAATATAAATAATAAAAAATTTAAGTGTGGGAGCAGAAAAAAATTAATTTACCAAAATTGTGTTTGTATAGATATATATATATTTTTATATATATATACACATACACACATTATGTGTATGTAGTACAAGCACACACAGATAAACAATACTCTTACAAAATAAAAGAAGAAAAAGACCCCCATAATCGCAACAAAAAGTGTATAAGGGTAATTAAATAAAAATATGCAAAACTGGTGGCTCATGCCTGTAATACCAACACTTTGGGAGGCCGAGGCAGGTGAATCACTTGAGGTCAGGAGTTCAAGACCAGCCTGGCCAACATGGTGAAACCCCATCTCTACTGAAAATACAAAAAATTAGCCGGGTATGGTGGCACATGCCTGTAGTCCCAGCTGCTTGGGAGGCTGAGGTGGGAGAATCCCTTGAACCTAGGAGGCGGAAGTTGCAGTGAGCTGAGATCACACCGCTGAACTCTAACCTGGGTGACAGAATGAGATTCCATCTCAAAAAAAAAAAAAAAAAAAAGCAAAACTTACCTGAGAAAAACATTAAAACACTCCTGCAGGACACAAGAGTAGACTTGAACCAATGAAAATCAGACCAGATTTTTGGATAGAAAAAGTCAATGTATGTAAATGCTCCCTAAGTTTTAATTTTATTTATTTATTATTTATTTAAAGGCAGGGTCTCAGGCTGTCGCCCAGGCTGGAGGGCAGTGGCACAATTTTGGCTCAAATGAGATCTCCCTCTCTGTAGCATCAACCTCCTGGGCCCAAACAGTCTTCCCACCTCAGCCTCCTGGATAGCTGGGAGTATAGACACACCCACCAGGCCTAATTTTTGCTTTTTTTTTTTGCAGAGATGGAGTTTTGCCTTGTTGCCTAGGCTGGTCTCAAACTCCTAAGCTCAAGCTATCTGCCCACCTCAGCCTCTCAAAGTCCTGGGATTACAAGTGTGAGCCACTGCACTTGCCCCTAATTTTTTAATGTATTACAATATCAATGAAAACACTAATTGGCAATTTTCTGGAATAGGACAAAATGATTCCAAAGTCCACATGGGAAAATAAACAAACAAGAATTACCAGAAGAACTATTTTTAAAAGATCAGTGAGTAAGGAATGACCTTCTATATATTAAAAAATACTACAAAATCTCAATAATTAATACTTTGGGATTTCCATAGGAATAGATAGGCTAATGGAATTAAATAGAAAGCCCAGAAATAGACCCAAATAAGCAGCATCTCAAGTCAGTGGGGTAAGATGGACCCTGCAATAAATGAATAGCATCTGGAAAAAATAAAGTTAAATCTACGTCTCATTCTGTATACTAGTAAATATTCCAAATGGGCCAAAGACTTAAACGTAAAATATGAATATACAAATGTATTACAAAGGCCAGGGACAGCGGCTCACACCTATAATGCCAGCATTTTGGGAGGCCAAGACAGGAGAATTGCTTAAGCCCAGGAGTTTGAGACCAGCCTGTAAACATAGTGAGACCTCCTCTCTACAAAAAATCAGAATCTGAGGCGGGAGGATGGCTGAGCCCAGAGTGAGCCATGATTGCACCACTGCACTCCCACCTGGATGACAGCAAAACAGAAACAAAAACAAAAAAATGCATTCCAAGAAAATATGGACGAATTCTCTCTTTACCCTGGAATTCGTAAAAAGGAATGGGAAGGCCTGTGACTCAAAATCTAAAAGCCATAAAAGATTAATAAATCTAACTAATTAAAAAATCAGAAACTACTACCTGGCAAAAATAACAATAACAGCATAAGCAAGGATGAGACACAGAGTACAAACTGGAAAAAAAATCTGATATTCAAATCACAGATAAAGGGCTAACCTTTTTAATATATAAGAAGCTTATATATCAAAGAAGAAAAAGACCAGACACTTGAGAGAAAATTAGAAAACATGAACAGATATCACAGAAAAAGAAATATAAAGGACCTTTACACATTATAAATGGCCTTCATTTGTAAAACTATATGCAAATTAAAACCAACCAACCTCATCCCATAAACATATTGTTATTCTACTTCCTCACTACTCTCTGACTTTGGAGCATTCATCTCTCACTACAGCCTCTTCAGATTGGGTCTCCCCACCATCATTTTTGAAAAAGAGGGAAATTTACAAAGCTATATCTTTTTTTTGTTTAATTCTAGATCTAAAATGCTTTGTTAACAGATGTTGCTTGGATAACACTAGAGTATCATTGTTTATCAGCATACAAAATTCCTGCTTACTGTTTTGAAACATGAAGAGCCCAGGCATCAATATGATTAAAATCAGAACTAACATGGTCCCTATCCTGTTCCTATGAACAATTTTTTTTAAATAAAGTTGATAAACTATTCATAAGTAGTTTTCATAGACCTTATAGCTAAATACAACTTTAGAATTTAGAAATATTCCTTAGTATAAAGAGCCCCTGCTCTATTGCCATCCCCTGCTAAAATATTCAATTCCAAAAGAATCATATTTCTGTAGTCATATAAACCAACCACATCATAGAAACAAAAACTACCCTAAAAATAATTAAAAATTAAAAGAGCAATTTTTGTTGTTGTTGTTGTTGTTGTTGTTTGAGACAGCGTCTCCCTCTGTCGCCCAGGCTGGAGTGCAGTGGCGCGATCTAGGCTCACTGCAAGCTCCGCCTCCCGGGTTCACGCCATTCTCCTGCCTCCACCTCCCGAGTAGCTGGGACTACAGGCGCCCGCCACCATGCCCGGCTAATTTTTTGTATTTTTAGTAGAGACGGGGTTTCACCGTGTTAGCCAGGATGGTCTCGATCTCCTAGCCAGGATGGTCTCGATCTTCTGACCCCGTGATCTGCCCGCGTTGGCCTCCCAAAGTGCTGGGATTACAGACGTGAGCCACCGCACCCAGCCTAAAAGAGCAATTTTTTTGACTATTGTTAAATATGCAAACATATTATCTCCCTTACAAATTTATTATCTCCCAATAAAATTTACCTAATGTTATTACAACTATGATTCCTGCAATGGTGTTACTATAAGCAGCTCAACACATACATATGAATCATGTGTATCACTAACTGAAGTCCCTGTTTTAGACATTCCATATGAGAAGTCAGAAGCATCAAAAATGAGTTATTATTTAAAATGCATATGCTGCATTCAGATCTCCCACTTAATCTTGACCTGCATGCTGTGCATTTTAATTGAAAATCATTTTTTGTCCTCCAGCAAGTAACGGTTTTGAAAATTTACCCATTGCCATCCCTTTTCAAAATATTTTTGTTATACTTTGCAATAGATTAAGAATTTTTTATTTGGTTTTGTTGTTGTTGTTTTGTTTGTTTGTTTTGAGATGGCTCTCACTCTGTCACCCACGCTGGAGTGTAGTGGTGCCATCTCGGCTCCCTGCAACTTCCACATCCCAGGTTCAAGCAGTCCTCCCACCTCAGCCTCCCAAGTAGCTTGGACCACAGGCGTGCACTACTCCGCCCAGCTAATTTTTGGTAGAGACAGGATTTCACCACGTTGCCCAGGTTGGTCTCGTACTCCTGAGCTCAAGCAATCCACCCGCCTCAGCCTCCCAAAGTGCTAGGATTACAAGCGCGAGCCACCACACCTGGCCCTTTTTTGATTTTAAAAAAGGAAACAATCTAGTTTTAGGGGAAAGGACATTTTATGGGGATTTATTTTCAATAAGGAAAATTATGTTTAAAGTCTCAGATTTTAAAATTCTCTGTGGTAAGTAGAAAATACCAGATAACTTCACAAACATATCAAATTCAAATGAAGTTGAAGTAAATGTCAGGATTTTTTAGCATTGAAATTGTTTCTTTTGTTACAGGTAAGAAACTCACTTTACCTCTTAACATTTATAGATAGAAATTGAGGTTTTCAGAATTTGAGCCTTTCTCAATAACAAGTTCTCAAACGGAATATTACCTACAGTGATTCTCTCTCTCTCCACATGGCTACAAGATCCACCAAGCCATCAGGAAGACCTGGGAGTCATCACTGACTTCTTCCTGGTCCCACAGAAGCATTCAGTGTCTGCATTAGAACAACTGCCTCCAAACTAGTCCTCTTTGTAGTAGTCTTCTTTCTGCACTTGTTCTTTCTAATTAGTCTCTATTGCTGCCACCAATAAAAAATAATATTTTCTGAATTTAGAAACAAATGAAGTAATATATTCATCCAAAATCCAACTTTTCTGGACAAGTGCCTAATTATCAAAACCCACCACCCACGGAGGAGGCAACATTATGGTACATTAAAGTCCAAAGTATAATTCTAAGTCTCACAAATGTTCTCAGAGTGAAATCACTGAATACACCTGGATTATCAGTTACCTGAAGACAATCTAGTTTTAGGGAAAACGATATTTTAGGGGATTTATTTTCAATAAATCTGTCTTATGCAGATAGTCCCTGACTTACAATAGTCCAGCTTAACAATTTTTCGACTTTATAATGCAGTGAAATGCATTCCTTCAAGGTTCTTCTACCAAATGCGTTTCACTGTATTGTAAAGTCGATCTTTTCCCAGGCTCATGATATGTGGTACAATTATACCCTCTCCCGATGCTGGGTGAAATCATCTAACACAAAGCCTATTTTATAATAAAGTACTGAATATCTTGTATAATGTATTGAATACTGTACTGAAAGTATTATTGTTATTATTATTATTATTATTGAGTCAGAGTCTCACTCTACCACCCAAGCTGGAGTGCAGTGGCATGATCAGGGCTCACGGCAGTCTTGACCGTCTGGGATCAATCAATCCACGCCTGCCTCAGCCTCCCAAGTAGCTGGGACTACAGGTGCACCCCACCATGCCCAGCTAATTTTTTGTATTTTTTGTAGAGATGGAGTTTTGCCATGTTGGCCAGGCTGGTCTGGAACTCCTGGGCTCAGGCAATTCACTCACCTCCACTTCCCAAAGTGCTGGGATTTCTGGTGTGAGCCATGCTAAAAATGTTCTGAGCATGTTTAAAGTAGGCTGGGCTAAGCTACGATGTTCAGTGGATTAGGTATGTTAAACTCATTTTTTACTTACGTGTATTTTCCATTTATGATGGGTTTAACATACGTAATCACACCACCATCCTAAGTACAAGAGCATCCGTACACCTTTGCAACTTACATTGCACCCTGCAAGGTGGGTGCTATCTATATGTTCCCACTGTTCTCAGCTTGTCAAGGAACTCGCTTAGGAAGCTCAAAGTTCTGTGGCTGAGGGAGAGTCTTACCTGATAATCTACATTCTAGAGAGAATGATGTGTTTCTCCTCCTTCTTCTTTATCCTGAGCAATTACCTAAAGTTAATGAAATACAGCCAAGTGATGTAAAGGGCTGCTTTGCCTCCCCTTTTATGGCTCCTACAAAGCCCTCTGGTTTGTTGATAAAATCCTCTACCAGATATTTAAAAATCTATCAGCATTTGGCTTTTTAACACTGTTTTAGGCACACAGTGTTCTATTAATACAAAAAGAGAAAGTCGTCCTCTTAATGCATCAACATAAAGGTGAAATGAACTTGATTTCAGTTCACTTTGTCTTAATCCAAATTATTAATTCGCTTAACAAATAATGCACATTGTAAGAGTATCATGGGAAACTTTGGAAACAATTGTGTAAATTATGACTGCTAGTCGTACAAGACATTCTTGGGAAATAAAAAACCATAACCAATAGCTAAATACACCACTGTCAAATTTCAACACTTGTCATATTGATTTGTAGGGGATGGGATGAACAAACAGAGCTGAAGTTCAAAATCATGTCTCCTAAATAATTTAGATGCGATTTTAATCATTTTGGTCTTATTTGGCTTGTACCATTACAACAGAAAAGCCCAATCATTCTATAAGAAAGTCAATATAAAAATAACTCACTGAGATCCTTCTTTTTCCTTCATCTCTCTGAACCAGAATTCAGCCCTTCCTCTAGTTTCTATAGGAAATTATCTCTAAACATTTCATGATTCTCCTCAACTTTGCATAAGAGTAGGGGGTTCCTGAGAAGTTTCGTAGAACTTCTACCAGCTCTATCTTCCAATCTCTCTTCTTTCCTACATAGGAGTTGAAGAAACATCTTCTGTTAATTAAATCCAGTGGAGTTTCACTGCCTACCTAAAGGAGTTCTTCTGGCCAGGTGCAGTGGCTCACGTCTGTAATCCCAGCACTTTTGGTGGCTGAGGCAGGTGTGTCACCTGAGGTCAGCAGTTGAAGACCAGCCCGGCCAACATGGTGAAACCCTGTCTCTACTAAAAATACAAAAATTAGACGGGCATGGTGGTGCATGCCTATAATCTCAGCTACTCGGGAGGCTGAGGCAGGAGAATCACTTGAACCTGGGAGGCAAAGGTTGCAATGAGCCAAGATCATGCCACTGCACTCCAGCCTGGGCAACAAAGTAAGACTCAATCTCAAAAAGAGAAAAAAAAAAAAAAAAAAGTTAAGAAAAGTAGTTCTTCCAAACAAATACTCTTGCTAAAAGAAGTTCTGCAAATATGTATACGTATACTACTTTATTCGCTGCTTTTGCTCTCATTTCTCAATTAGCTCTTGCTGCATTCCCCTAGCCCTTGAGCTTTTTATCTCAAAGTTTGATAATTGCTTGAACCTGAGAACATAACGGGCTTTTCTGCTTTGATTCTTAGCTCTAAATTTTGCAATTAACGTTTTGCTCAATTCACTTCTGCCTACTCCAGGTTCTTACCTACCTTGAAGTCCATCTTAGCTTTGGCTTAACCCTGTCCTCCCCGTTCCCCCAATCCATTAAGGTGTATCTGGTATCAATTCCACATATGCCGTCTAAAATTCTCACTCTTGAGCTTCCGACCTATATTCCCAAGATTCTACTATGTTTTCCCAGGTTCTTCAAATGCAATAAAATATATAACTCATGATCCCTCCTCTTTTCCATACTCTTCTTTCTCTGAGTTCACAAAGTCATCATGCCTCTAATCACCCAACCTAGAGACTTCAATTTTCCTAGATTCCTCCCTCTTGCTCAGCTCTCTATATCCAAGTACACAGCAAATTCTGTCAGTTGGACTCCCTACGTATTTTTCATTTACTTCCTCTACTCTTGCTCTCACTCACCAAATTTAGACCTGTATACCATCCTTTTCCTCTTATGTCTCCTTGGGATCATACCAAGTTAATAATTACCTTTCCATTTTCTCCCATTACTCAATACCACGTTTTCACACAAAATAGACCCTCAATAAATATTCATTGGTTTTAGAAGAGTCCTCAAATCCTTGTAATCTCATAACTTTTCTTTTCTTGTCATCCATAAGTTATCTCTCTCTGTCTGCAACTTCTTGCCTCTTCAGAATTCTTCTGACCTACTGTTGGTTATCTTCTTTTCAACTCAAATCAAAATTGTTCTATTACCTTTATTGCCTATTAACTAAATGTGTTAATGTCCACCATTCTAGCTCAAACCTACATTTCCATTTTTACTGATCATACTCTTCACTCAGTCTTGCCAAATCCAACTACTAGTCATTCTCCATTTTCCTGCCTCTCTACCTTTGCTCATGTTGCCCCCAACACACACATGGTCTTTTCCTCACATCTTTCCTTGTCAAAACTTTCCTAGTTAAGGCTGAGAATTTCTCTCTCCCTCTTTTCTATTTGAGAGTTTGAGAAAATTTATAGCTTGCTTTGTACAGGTACTTTATTTCTCCTACCAGGAAAGCAGTATCATAGAGTTGTTCAAAGCAGTGTTTTTCAGACCACCTGCAACAGAATAACTGGAGTCATGTTAAAAATACAAAAACAAAACCAAAAACCTTCTAAATCAGAGTCTCTTGAGGTAGAACACAGTAAAAAGAAGCTCCTGGCTGGGCACAGTGGCTCCCAACAGCTAGGGAGGCTGAGGAAGGAGGATCTCTTAATGTCAGGAGTTTGAGACCAGCCTGAGCAACATAGCAAGACTCCATCTGTACAAAATACACACACACACACACACACACACACACACACACATATTTTAATTAGGCACAATGGCATGTACCTGTAGTCCCAGCTACTTGGGAGGCTGAGACTGCAGTGAGTTTGAGACTGCAGTAGGCTATGATCACGCCACTGTACTCTACCTTGGATGACAGAGCAAGACCCTTTCTCTAAATAAATAAAATAAAAATAAAAAGAAGCTCCCCAGTAAAGTGCCCATAAAGTTGGAGACCTAGGCCAGGCGCGGTGGCACACACCTATAATCCCAGCACTTTGGGAGGCTGAGGCGGGTGGATCACGAGGTCGGGAGTTCAAGACCAGCCTGGCCAAGATGGTGAAACCCTTGTCTCTACTAAAAATACAAAAATTAGCCGGGCATGGTGGTGGGCGCCTGTAATCCCAGCTACTTGGGAGGCTGAGGCAGGAGAATCACTTGAACCTGGGAGGCGGAGGTTGCAGTGAGCCAAGATTGCACCACTGCACTCTAACCTGGGCAACAGAGCAAGACTCTATCTCAAAAAAAAAAAAGTTGGAGACCTTTGAGTTGCATAAATGGGCCTTGAAGTCAGAATTGGGGTTGCATTCCAGTTATATCTTTCTTAAAAGATAATTTTCAGAAAAAGCTAAAATCATGACTGATACAGATAGAAAAGGAAATAATGTCAAAGATTTTATTTAACTAATTCAGTGAGGGAATCAGGCAGATGTTACAACCTGTTTTTAAGCAAATCCGAAAAAGACATACTGAGTTGTAAAATGGCTCAAAGACAATTAAAGTCAGGAATCAGATGATCTGGAAGGTGCTGTCTAAGCAATGTGGAATTTTCTTTTTCTTTTTTTTATTGTTATTATTTTTCGAGGCAGAGTCTCATTCTGTTGCCCAGGCTGGAGTGGTGGCACGATCTCGGCTCACTGAAACCTCTGCCTCCTGGGTTCAAGTGATTCTCATGCCTTAGCCTCCGGAGTAGCTAGGATTACAGGTATGCACCACCATGTCCAGCTAATTTTTTAATTTTTAGTAGAGACGGGGTTTTACCATGTTGGCCAGGCTAGTCTCGAACTCCTGACCTCAGGTGATCTGCCCGCCTCAGCCTCCCAAAGTGTGCAGCCAGCAATGCAGGATTTTCTATTGAAGCATAAATTTTTTGTACACCTTTTCCTAGCTATATGACTTCGAGTGTGTTACTTAACTTCTCTGAACCTGTTACTTTATCTGTAAAATAGTAATAAGATTTTTTTATGTTTGTGAATTTCTTTATTCTATATGTGTGTATATATATGCATATGCATATTTTTTTGAGATGGGGTCTCACTCTGTTGTCCAGGCTCAAACGATCCTCCCACCTCAGCCTCCCAAGTAGCAGGGACCACGGCCTGTGCCACCATGCCCAGCTAATTTTTATATTTTTTGTATTTTTAGTAGAGAGGGGGTTTCACCATGTCACCCAGGCTGGTCTCAAACTCCCGGACTCAAGCGATTTGCCTGCCTCAGCCTCCCAAAGTGCTGGGATTGTAGGTGTGAGCCACCGTGCCTGACCAAATAGTGATAATAATAGTTTATAATTTAAAAAAAAAAAACTTTCATGGGGATAATACCTAATAGAGTTGGTAAGAATTGAATGAGTTAATGAGTGCCAAGAGTTTAGGACAGTGTAGAGCAAATTATGCTCAATAAACATTACATCATCATTGTCATCATCGTCATTGTTGTAATAACTATAAGTTCCTTGAGGCTCATTCTTATTTATTAATGAATGTATATGTGCAATCAATCTACTGAAGTGTATTAAATATCTATTTATGCTAACTTTGGATGAATAATAAAATAATTCCTGTCCTCAAGGAGTCCAGACTAGCAGAGAAAATGAGGACTTAAACAAATAACTACACGTGATATAATACATAAAAAATAGAGTTTTTTTAGCACAATTGACAAAATGACTATGTGTAAAGTGTACAGAATGCATAGAGAAAGGGATTATAAATGTGAATTTGAGCTGAATCTTAAAAGGTGAGCAGGTAATCCCTAAGGAAGCACAATGTGGTAATAACTATTATCCCAGATCATGTTTTTCTTATTTAGTTTGTGCAAGATCCATATAATAATGAATCATTTCTAACTCAGTAGAGAGAGGGTTTCACCATGTCACCCAGGCTGGTCTCGAACTCCTGGACTCAAGTGATTTGCCCCCCTCAGCCTCCCAAAGTGCTAGGATTATAGGCGTGAGCCACTGCACCTGACCAGATAGTGATAATAAGATAATACTTACTACGTGTCAGGCACTATTCTAAAGAAACATCATTACCCTGTTCTTTTTTTTTTTTTTTTTTTTTTTTTGAGACAGAGTTTCATTCTTGTTGCCCAGGCTGGAGTGCAATGGCGCGATCTTGGCTCACCACAACCTCCGCTCCAAGTGATTCTCCTGCCTCAGCCTCCCGAGTAGCTGGAATTACAGGCATGCACTACCACACCTGGCTAATTTTGTATTTAGAAAGATGGGGTTTCCCCATGTTGGTCAGGCTGATCTTGAACTCCTGACCTCAGGTGATCCGCCCGCCTAGGACTCCCAAAGTGCTGGTATTACAGGTGTGAGCCACCGCACCCGGCCTATCCTGTTCTAGAAAAAAACCTGAGGCTTAGAGAAGCCTAGCAACTTTCCCAAAATGATACAGCCACTGAGACGCAAGACCACAATTCATTACAGGTAACCTGTTTCCAAACCGAGGAAGGATCATCTCAATTTTTCTAACAGGAGAATCAAAATCCAGAGAGACTAAGAGATCTCAGAAAAGAGATTTATTAGAACTTGGGTTTCTGGTGTTGAAGCCCAGGCAGATGGGGAGGAAGAATACCACAGAATGAGTGAGAACATGCGAAACCACGGAAGCATGGAGGAGCTGGGCCTGTCCCCCAGGAACCACAAATGTTTGGAACTCAGTATGCATTTATGGAAACAGCAGGAGAAGCTAGGCCACTAAAGTGGTCAAGGATTATGAAAAATAAACTATGCTACACCGAATTACGTAGACTCTGCCCTGGAGGAGATGAGGAAACAATGAAGGATTTTAAGCAACAGAATAAGGAGAACAAAAGTTTAGAAATGGGGCAGGGCAACCAGTTATGAGGCAGCCAGGACTAGTGTTATTGAGATCAAGAGTATTGAAGTCAGACAAACCACCAGTTATTATGACCTTAGGAAAAAGAACCTCTTTGAGCCAGAATCTTCTCATCTGTAAAATTAATATAATAATAGGGCTATTATGAGGCCTAAATGAGAGTACACAGACCATTGTGCTATCTAGATCTGATCCTGTATATCAGATCTAGTCAGCATTCAATAAATGATGGTGGTAACATTGTTTATTGTTATTGATGTTGTTATGATACAAATCTATTGAGAGCTAGTTTCCATCTATTTGAAGGAAGAACATATTAGATACACTTACTGATACTCTTTTGCTTGGGTAGTTTAGAAATAAAACTAATGCTGCTTGATTTTTTCAGGTGCAGTAAATTGATCTATATCAAAACAGCAAAGCCCCAGGAGCACAAAAAGAACTAGATTTCAGGAATGGCATGAAGAGTTCTGTTTATCAAACATTTCTTGTGTCCCTACAGTGTGTCTAATACTCTATGAAGTGGAATATATATAAAAGTTACCACACCATCTCCTTTCAAAAGGGGGCAAGAGTCTACAATAAAATTCCTTTGTTTGATTTCCTCTGTTCCTGATTCCTGGCCTCCTCTCTCATTTACAACCTCACACACACCTCTTAGGTATTTACACTACTCCTGTGGAAGTGATCTGGGTTTCACTATTTCATTACTCCCATCTTGGACTACCTCCTTTCCTGGCTCCTCCAGCTGGATGAGTTGGATTACACATTTTTTGATCCAAACCAATGTCTCATTGTGGCCAAGAAACCTTGCTACTAGAGTGAAATTAAACCATTTCTCTCATAGCTGGCAGTAGAATTCTTCTCAGAGGAAAACATCTTGCGTCATTATACATATATGGTGTGCCTTGAAAACTTGGGTTAGTAAGAGATAGGATAAGAAGAGGGACTCTTCTATATCAGAAATTAATTTGGAATCAGTAGTGTGGCTACAGTTTACAATAATCTATTGTATATTCTAAAATAGCTATAAGAGAATAATTTGAATTTTTAGCATAAAGGCAAATATTTAAGGTGATGGACATCCTAATTACATTGACTTGATCTTTACAAAGTGTATAAAGGTATCAAACTATCACATGTACCCTGAAAATATGTATATCTATTATGTATCAAGGAAAAAAAAACATTTTTAAGGAGAAGAAAAAGAAATTAACTTGGGGATGTAGAAGGAGTTGGGGACAAGACAGAAGAGATGAGAAAGAGTGAAAAGAAAGGGATGGCAGAGTATCTTCATGGTATGCCTAAAATGCTTTTTTGAAATGTGTACTATTCTAAGTTACTTGTATTTCTTTAACTCCCCTTATTTCTTCCAAATTTCCAGTAGGCTTTCCACTACCCTTAAATTCCCATACCTCTGCAAGACACACACATGGCGTGAGGGGAGGTGGTGGTGAGGTAAATGAAGAAATCACAGGATGGGGCCGAGTTGCAATGCTAGATCAAAAAGGAGCAGAAAGGAGATAGCACACCTAGAGTCCAGCAAAATAGTCCATAAACTGAACCCATTAGCAGGGGCCAGAGGTAGTACTGAAATCAAATGTCTGGAAAAGTGGCAGGATACTTCATGAAATACTGTATAATATAACAGTTGTGTAATAGGGGCTTGAGTCAATGTTATCTAGTTTAAAAACAAAACAGATGATCCCAACTGATATGTGGGTCATGTTTTCCTCAGAAACATTGACTATTTGGCACAATCTATAGGTTTGCCTTTCCAAAATTCTTACTGTCCCTTCCCCAAAGCTATCCACCCTTGTCTTACCCCAGGTTACTGCAACAGTCTCCTTGGGATCAGCAAATAACTTCTTAAAGAATAGGTCAGGCTTTGTGGGCCAGATGGTCACAGTTACTCAACTCTACACTTAAAGCCAGGAAACAGCAATAGCCAATACATGAATGATTCAATACAAGGGTTATGTTCCAAACCTTTATTTACAAAAACAGGCAGTGGACCTTCTGTCCTGCTCTTTCTGTTCTCCAGTTGTTGTCAAGGTACTCTTTCTAAATGTCACTCCTCTACTGAAAACTTGACTGGCTAATTGGTAGGGAAGAACCTCGGATTGCTTTAACTGTTATCTACAATCCAAAGCCTGCTGCTAGTGTACCTTCTGCTTTGCTGCTGTAGCTTGCAGAGAGATTGAGGAACCACAACTCCGATACTTTCTGATGCAATGACTAAAGTTTTGAATGGTTTCACGTCTGCCTTCCTCTCTAAACTTAAGTTGTTTATCTTCCCTTTGGCTCCTGATTGCTTACGTCAAATCTTGTTTGCAGTCTTGTATATGGTGTACTTTATGTTTGGTAATTTTTCTCTTAAAGCAATTTTGGTTTGCCTTTTTGACCAATACTCACTTTTCAAATATCATGTAGTGTGAATATTCCATGTGGCAAGCCTACATGACTTAATAATTTAGTCCTCACTTAATCATCACAATAATACTATGAGGGATTTCCTTTTATTATTCCCATTTTACAGTATACATAATTAAGACCTAAAGAGGTGCTGCCCACAGTGACTCACACCTGTAATCCCAGCACTTTGGGAGGCCAAGGCAGTCGGATCACGAGGTCAGGAGATTGAGACCATCCTGGTAACATGGTAAAAACCCCGTCCCCACTAAAAATACAAAAAATTAGCTGGGCATGGTGGCGGGCACCTGTAATCCCAGCTACTTGGGAGGCTGAGGCAGGAGAATTGCTTGAACTCGGGAGGTATAAGTTGCCGTGAGCCAAGATCATGCAACGGCACTGATGGACAATGGAGCAACACTCTGTCTCAAAAAAAAAAAAGAAAGAAAAAAAAGAAAGAGGTTAAGTAATGTGCCAAGAAACAGAACAAGTGGCAGAGCTGATATATGAAGGTAGAAAGTCTGACTCCAGAGCACAAGTTTGTCATTTACACTAATTTGTAGTTTCTGTAGGACCATGTCTGTTTTTGACCTCCTTGAAAACTTCCTGTGTGATCCCAGCAGTCTTCTGTAGTACTCCTGCAAGTTTCATTCTGAATCTTATGTACAGCATGATTGGATCCAAGGCAATCATGACATTTATTAAGCATAGTCACCGTGCTAAGTGCTGTTCATTTGTTACGTGATTTAACCTTCACAGACCCTAATAAGAAAGATAAGGTTATCTTCATTTTACAGATGAAGAAATACAGGCACAAATAATGCATTCAAGGTCACATTAGAAGGGGAGCTAGAATTTAAACTCGTGTAGTCTGACTCCACAACTCATACTCATGGATGCACAAGTAAGTAGAAAGCCTGAAGAATTCCTCAGGCCTCATAGGATGGGTGAAGTTAAATGATTCAGGCTTTAATTATCCAGGATAGGAGATAAGGGACTAAGTAAGTTTTAGTTATTTATCGCTGCCTAACAAATGATCACAAAACTTAGTGGTTTAAAACAACAATCATTTATCAGTTAACAATTCTGTGGGGGGTCAGTATTTGGGCTGGATTTAGCTGGGAAGTTCTTCTGCTGGTTTCACCTGAGCTCACTCATGTAGTCACAGTCACCTGGAAGGTTGGTGGGGTCTTGATGGTCCAAATAACCTCTCTGGTGATCAAGACCAGTTCACAGATGTCTAACCTGTGCAGTGGCATAGAGCACTCACTTGGCAGGGTTTATTATTCTGTTGCTGCCATTTAAAAATTATTAATAATTATGGTACAAGAGATCTCACTGGGCCTCGCAAGTTGGTGCTGGAAGTCAGTTGGGCATCCTTCTCCATGTAGACTCTTATCCTCAAAGAAGCTAGCCAGCCAGGCATGATGTAATCCCAACACCTTGGGAGACCAAGGTAGGAGGATCACTTGAGCCCAGAAGTTAGTCACCAGCCTGGGAAACAGTGAGATTCTATCTCTACCAAAAAAAAAAAAAAAAAAAATGTAATTAGCCAGGTGTGATGGCATGCACTCGTAGTCCCAACTACTTGGGAAGCTGAGGTGGGAGGATTGCTTGAGCCACAGAGGTTGAGGCTGCAGTGAGCCATGATGGCACCAATGCACTCCAACCTGGGTGACAGAGTGAGACCTTATATCAGAAAAAAGGGGTGTGCTTAGCCCAAGTTTCTTCACATGATGACAGGAACTTTCCAAGAGACTGAGAGCAAGGCTTCTTAAGGTCCAGGCTCAAAATTCCCATATCATTATTTTTATGCATTTTTTTGGTCAAAACAAGTCATAGGCCAACATGGACACAATGAAGTAGAGATCTGGAGTCCATCTCTTAATGAGAAAAACAGAAAAGTCACATTGCACAGGGGCATATATAAAGAGATGGGACAAGATTATGACTATTTATTGCAATCTACCACAGAAGACACACGTGGTTAAAGTAAAAGGAAATAATTTCAGTTTGGGACGTGTTGTAGTTGAGGTCTCTCCTGTGGTAAATTCATGCAAAGGTATCCAGTATTTGGATAACATATATGGGTCTAGAACATAGAAGAGAATCCTGGTTGGACATACGAATTTCAGAATTGTCAATATGCAGGTAACAGGTTTCTGAATAAACAGATCGGTACTCCCAATAACACTGCATTACATTAAGGTGAAGGCTAACAAAGAGATAGAGTCAATCCCTTGGGACACCCAAATATCTGAGTGGACTCTTATTTACATACAGCTCAATCTCCCTCTCTGCCTGTGGTCCTATCCACTTTCTGCAGCCAGCTCAAGGTCAGTACTTCTGGGGGAAGTACAGCCTGCTCTGATACATCCAGATATGGCTACTTACAGTCTGATGACCTATAACATAAAAGAAAGATACTCAATCCCCACTTTCAACCCAATATGCAAGGTTAGAACAGAAACAGAATTAACCACAATAAAAACTTCCATTTGAAAAATAAAAGAATGGCAACCTGAAACAATCAGTAGTCCTTAATTGCCTGTTGGTTTGTTTGTTTGTTTGTTTTCTTTCCAAGGAGAAATCTCTCCACTGGCCATGACATAAATTCCTTGATTAACCTCATCTGGGCCCCTGGGTTTACCCCTCTGGGAGGTTCTTCCTTGTGCGTTATTCTTCAGGTTAAAAATTGAAGTGGATGTTGGAGAATATGTTTTCCTAGAGACTGCCTTAGGATATGAACAATGACTGGCATTTCCAAGTCAGATTTGTGGTTTCTTTAGCAATAGAATTTCTTCAAAAACTTAGTACAAGGCTGGGTGTGGTGCCTCACGCCTGTAATCCCAGCACTTTGGGAGGCCGAAGTGGGCAGATCACCTGAGGTCAGGAGTTCAAGATCAGCCTGTCCAACATGGGGAAACCCTGTCTCTACTAAAAATACAAAAAGTAGCTGGGCATGGTGGCACTCACCTGGAATCCCAGCTACTCGGGAGTCTGAGGCACAAGACTCGCTTGAACCCAGGAGATAGAAATTGCAGTGAGCCAAGGTAGCGCCACTGCACTCTAACCTGGGCGACAGAGCAAGACTCCATCTCAAAAACAAACAAACAAAAATGCAGTACAGTAGTCCCCACTTATTGGCCTAGGATATGTCTGTCCCAAGACACTCAGTGGATGCCTGAAACCACAATGGTACTGAACCCCATTGCCATCAATCAGAACATGTTTAGATGTTCATGTCTGTTACCCACAAATTTAATGCCTTTTTCATTATAACAAGACACTAATCACACACTGTGGCTGTAACTTTTGCAAGTTGAGATGCCACAACAAAACTAACATGAATTTTTTTCCTTCTTCACAATTTCATGGACAGAAGATGCATTCTTACTGTAGATCTTTCTTAATAGTCTCAGCATACAATTTTTTTCTTTCTTTATTAAATTGAGAACTTTTGCCTTTTTATTAAAAGGAAGCACTTTATGGCTTCTCTGTGATATCTGAATAGCCAGCATCACTAATCTTGTGCTTTGGGGCTATTATTAAGTAAAATAATGAACACAAGCACTGCCATACCAAAACAGTGGATCATAACTGGGAGAGCTACTAAATGACAAATAGGTGGGTAGCATATACAGCATGGACATGCTGTACGAAGGCAGGATTCACCTTCCAGGAGGGATGGCTGTGATAGCATAATATTTCATCATGCTACTTACAAGGGTGTACAATTAAAAACTTATGAATTGTCTATTTCTGTAACTTTTCATTTAATATTTTTGGAAATCATGAAAAATGAAACCATGGGGGGACTTGTAGGCTTCTCTGCCATTTGTCACTCATCCATTACATGTGCCAGTGATAGGGACAGGAGGCAGGGAAATTCTGGGCAGAAGAGAGCAGGTCCCTGGTGAGGTTCCTACCCCCAAGCCTGGAACCATGGCCCAAAGAGGGAATGTGCACTCCTGTTTTCCAACTCAAATGCTGCCTTTTCAAAAACTACCCATGGCCTGCCCCACCCCCATCCCATACCCATAAAAACCCCAGGCTCCACCAGCAGAGAGAAGAGAAAAGAAGAAGCAGCTGGACATCAGAGAGAAGCAGCTTGACTTCAAAGGGACAGCTTGATGGTATGACTTTGGAGAGGAGTCTGACAGGGAATGGCTGGACTCCAGGGGAAGATCACCTTTCCATTCCATCCCTTTTCCAGCTCCCCTTCCCTCTGAGAGCCACTTTCATTGGCAATAAAATTCTCCGCATTCACCACCCTTCAATTCGTTCATGCAACCTGATTTTTCCTGGATGTGAAACAAGAGCTTGGGTGCCAAAGGTACGGACCCTAAAGGCTGTCACATTGACCCTCTGCCCTTGCTGGTGGAGAGCAACCACCTCATGAAAAAAGGCAGAGGGCCCACTAAGCTGTTTAACACTTAAGCCGTCCTCAGACAGCACAGCTAAAAGAGCACTGTAACACACACCCTCTGGGGTTTCAGATACTCCCCACTAGACACTGCCACGGGGCCTGCACAGAGTTTTGCTCCTGCCAGCACCCAAAAGCACTCACCCCAGCTCCTACACCTGCTCACCTGCATGCTCCCTCTCATGAGGGGCTGAGCATAATGGGTTCAAGTGAGTGGAGTTTACCCCTGCTAGTGGAGAAGTGGCTGGCTAGCCCCAGTGCCCACACTCCAGGTCCTACCCACGAAGCAGTCAGGGAAAATTTCCTGCTTCACCAGGAACTACAATCCAAGTTATTTTTCAATCTACCTCTTAAATTTGCTCATTCTCTAGTTCCTATCATCTACCCATTCATCTTTTCATTGTTTTAATGGTGGCTATTTTAAAACAATCTTAAAAATAAGTGAGGGCAACTCCCTTAATCTGATCTTTCCTGCAAGGCTAGATCTTTGGCTGAAGAATCTTAATGAGAGAAATTGAAGAAAGTCTCTGAACAACATTCCAATATCCTGTTTGGACTATAGAAATAATTGAACTTTCTAATACTGTGAGACCCCAATATTCTATAAATTCTTCCAAAACCAGACAAGATCGGGCACATTCTGGGTGGTGTGGCCATAGGGTGTACATTCTTTACTTTCTTCCATCCTGCTTGCAAACCCATTATTTCTTATGTGAGCTCATTACTTTCTTGAAAAACCTTGCTAAATGCAGCAAAGAGAAACCATTATACATCTATATTCCAGTCCTTTCCAAATGCCTCCCCTAGAATTCCACTACAGAAGAACATGATCAGCCTTCCAAGTTAAATAGGTAAAATTTTTACCAAATGTTTTATCACAGCATAACAAGGATCAACAGTTTCCCAGCCTGAGAGGTCTGTTTCCTCACTGCCAATTTTCTGACTGTTTAGGCAGTACTGTTTTTGGATTTTAGAACTTTTCCATTTCCAAGTATCAATTTCTGTATTAGTTAGAGTAAAGGCTAAGAGATCCCAGAATCCAGTGACATAAAAAAATAGATGTTTCTCTTCCTCTCACCTAACAGCCTGGCCTAGACTAGAAGAGCAGTTCTGTTCTAGGTTTGCCTTTCCAAAGTTCAGGTCATAGAGGATCCAGGTTCCTTCCATCTTGTTGTTCCACCCTCTTCGAGGATGTCTTCCTCATCTTCATCATCATAGCTGGTCACAGACATGTCCATGAAGGAGAAAGAAAGCAGTCCAAGGCAAGCCATCTTCCTTTAACAAAGTAAGGCAAAAGTTGTATTCATTGCTCCTAGTTATATTTCATTGGCAAGCACTTACTCACAAAACCACTCCTCACTGCAGAGAAGGATAAGAAATGTAGTTGCCAGCTTAGTGAACACATGACCAGCAAGAAGGGGAGAACAGTTTTCAGGGGACAACTATTAATCTGCCACAAAAAGTAAAAAGGAAAGATACTCATGGCTAAGAATCCTTAGAAATGCAAAGACCAAAAGAGGATAAATAAGTTTATTAGAAGAAAAGAAAGTGAGAGCCTGAAAAAAAACATATGGCAAAATCTAGCTGGTGGGTACCCAAGTTTCCATTTTATGATTTCAAGTACTTTTCTGAATGTATTTTATAAATAAAAGTTTTATTTGTTTATTTTTTAAGAGACAGGATCTCACTCTGTCACCCAAGCTAGAGTACAGTGGAACTACCATAGTTCACTGCAGCCTCGAACTCCTGGGCTCAAGTGATTCTCCCACCTCAGCCTCCTGAGTAGCTGGGACTACAGGGATGTGCCACCATGCCTAGATATAATTTTTTTTTTTTTGAGACAGTTTCGCTCTTTTTGCCCAGGCTGGAGTGCAATGGCACGATCTCGGCTTACCGCAACCTCCGCCTCCCGGGTTCAAGAGATTCTCCTGCCTTACCTCCCGAATAGCTGGGATTATAGGCATGCGCCACCACCCCGGCTAATTTTGTATTTTTAGTAGAGACGAGGTTTCTCCATGTTGGTCAGGCTGGTCTTGAACTCCCGACCTCAGGTGATCCACCTGCTTCGGCCTCCCAAAGTGCTGGGATTACAGGCGTGAGCCACCACACCGGCACCTAGATATAATTTTTTAAAATTGTATTGTAGAGATGGGATCTCACTATGTTGCCCAGGCTGGTCTTGAACTCCTGGCCTTAAGCAATCCTTCTGCCTCTGTGCCCCCCAAAGTATTGGGATTACAGGTGTGAGCTACTGTGTTCAGTCAACAGTTTTGTTTTGTTTTTATAATTTTTAGAAAAGTAGATAGGAAAAAAAAGACCTAAGAAGACTATCAAGATAGAACAATAGTGGTATGAGGAGAATCAGAGAAAATGGTATACTATGTCAATGTCAACATGCTTGTCTAAAAGAAAAGAAAAAAGTCAACAGAACAAAAACAGGTCAAAAAAAGAAAGTTTTGTTCAGTTGGCTAAGAAAAGACAAGAAAGATAAGAAAAGGAAATATTCTTGCTTTCAGATGTCTTATTGTGGAAAGAAAAAAATAATAAAATAATTTTTTTTAAAAGGCAATATTCTTTGGACTTGAAAATACAGATGTTATTAGAGAATAATTATGGTAGAAGTTACATTTCAGTTAATTGGGAAATGAAAGAACACGGAAAAATGAGACAGCAAGTGTAGCCTGGTCTTTTTTCAGAACACTGACTTAAGAACAGAAAGAAACAGACAGTTAAGATGACAACTAGCAATGACTAATTCCATTTGTATGAGTACCACTCTCAGGGGCCTGAGCTGGGGTAGCAGTAGTAGGTTGTAAGGTCAAAGAAGGAACTCTTCCTCTCTGCCCTCTGAAGGTTTGCTGAAAACTGAACTGACAACAGGCAGATTAATAGGAGAAAAAGGCATACACAGTTTATTTAACCAGCTGGGGAATGGAGGTGGGGGAAATCACAGGAGTGTGGTTACCCAATAACTCAGTGAAGTCCAGATGCTTATATACCCTTCTTTCTAGGGGAGGAGGAGATGGGGAGTGGGCGTGTAGTGGAAATGAATGAGGTCAAAAAATAATGGCCTGGAATAAAGTTCCTCTGAACTCTGGGAGAGGTGGCCAGAAGGTAAGGGGCAGAACTTCATTGTGAACAAAGGTTGTCTTATTGTACAGATAAATTCTGCCAGAAAACCTCTTGGAGCTGCCCTCAGAAGGATAAATGAAAAGTCTGTCTGGGCATGGCAAAGATGCCCAGTCTCTTTTTTTAATCTAGTGGTAATCTTTCCTGGTTATTTAAAAAAAATTTTTTTTTTTCTTTGAGACGGAGTTTTACTCTTTGTTGCCCAGGCTGGAGTGCATTGGCCCCATCTTGGCTCACCAACACCTCCACCTCCTGGGTTCAAGTGGTTCTCCTGCCTCAGCCTCCCAAGTACCTTGGATTACAGGCATGTGCCACCATGACTGGCTAATTTTGTATTTTTAATGGAGACGGGGTTTCTCCGTGTTGGTCAGGCTGGTCTCGAACTCTCGACCTCAGATAATCCGTCCGCCTTGGCCTCCCAAAGTGCTGGGATTACAGGCGTGAGCCATGGAGCCCAGCCTCTTTCCTGGTTATTTGATAAAATTCCTGGGGAGGGGGTCTTAAGACTATTGCATTTCTTTTGTAAAGAAACTTCGCTAGTCAGATAAGGAAATTCCAGAGATAGAATCCCTCCCTGTGCTTCAGAAAGAAAGAGGATCCCAGAGACAAAGGGCAGGGAAAGGTCAGAGAGAGACCTTGGTTCTGAGTCTCATTTCCAAAGCCTTTCAATTTTCCTTAATTCAAAGGACTGGGCATGCCAAAGTACCACATTTCCGGGCATTGTTTTCTAAGCCCCAACAGAGTCCAAAAGACTAAGGTTGTCCACAGGTCTTCTACTGCCCAGCATACATATCGTGCACATCTTGGCTGGGTACAGTGGCTCATACCTGTAATCCAGACCTTTGGGAGGCCGAGGTGGGAGGATCCCTTGAGGCCAGGAGTTTGAGACCAGCCTGGGCAACGTGGTGAGACCCTGTCTCTACAAAAAAAAATTTGTTAAAAGATTAGCCAGGCTGGGCAACATGGTGAGACCATGTCTCTACAAAAGAATAAAATAAAATAAAATAAAATATTAGCGAAGCATGGTGGCATGCACATGTAGTCACAGCTACTCAGAGGGCTGAGGTGGGAGGATCACTTGAGCCCAGGAGTTTAAGGCTGCAGTGAGCTATAATCATGCTACTGCACTCCAGCCTGGGTGAGAGAGAAGAAGAACCGCCTCAGAAAAGAAAAGAAATGCATCTTGAACAGCTGGAAAAACAAGAGTGCTCTGTATCTTAGGTTGGAAATGTTTCCCCAAAGTTCGGAACTTCTCTTGAATGTGTTGGTTAAAACTTAGAATAATGAGATCTTGGGGCCTCAGAATAATGAGATCTTGGGGCCTCTATCTCCACTCTCACAGTCAGTAACTGCCACTTCTGCATGAGATAGATAGCTTGTTCTCTGGAGAGTCAGGATCCAAACTGGGTGTAGAGATGAAGAAGGACCAGAAAACACCTTAGCCACAGCTGGAGTTTGGGCAAAGCCCTACCCTTTCAGAACATCAACTGAGGTGGAAGGGGTCAATAAACCAATACATCTGGAGAAGCATATGAATCAGCAATAGTAAATCTTATAAACTTCAGGCACCTTTGTTTGGCAGACTAAACTGGAATATTCAACTCTCCCTTCCCCCACCTTCCATTCCAAACTTACATAAGAAGAGACTCAGAGTCAACAAATTCTAAAGTTGGCTCTATTTCTTCAAAGTGGTAGAGAAAGCAGGAATCTCTTGTTCTTATATAATCAAGCCAAAATTCCTTTAAGAAAAAATATTATTTCACAGAGAAAGGATTAGATTTTGTTGTCTCTGAGGAAATTGAATGCTTTTTATTACAACAAATGCTTACATTCTAAGTGACATAGCTGACTTCTCACATTGGTAGGAGAATTCAACCACCATTGGCAGATTCACCATCAACCTTATTCATGAGGCTTGAGCTCACAGCCCCCCAGTTACTGATGTACTCACTCAGATGAAATCTTAGGCATTGTGATACAGAAGAATAAACCAAGGGATGAAACGTCTTTTGGTGGGAAGTGCTTGAATATTTCTGAAGGAGGTAGACAAGGCCACCAGACTGAGGTTTGGAAGAAAGAAATGCAAGGATGAGAGAAGGCATCAGGGGAGTAAAGAGAATGTTCTTGTGAGGCCTAAGTCTGGAAGATCCCCCTGTCGAGTGGTTCCTCAACCCTTTTAGAAAGATCAGTGGAGAGCCACCTAGTGGTAGCTGACAGGGAAAGTTGGCCAAGGTAGGACAAACCTAATATGCCCTATTTATTTGCAAGCTTTATCAGAGAAAGGATCTGTTCCTGTTAGTTTTCAACCAAGCTCTCAGACTCTCTTTGGGTCAGTATATTATAGAGGTATCCAGTATGCACAGGAGAGTGTCATTCTAGGGCAAGTCTGTGTCAATATGTGACTTCTGAGTCATTGGGAGGGCCATGCTTCCTCCATATGCTGACAGGAACATCCATATAATTCACCAAGAAAAGGCTGCCTGGCTACATGTTCAGAATGATCACCTCTCAACATCTGAAATATAACTTTGCTCTGCGCTCAGTAGAAGGCTTCAGTTCCAGGACATAGTCCAACTACATAAAAATAGAATGGTAGTGGAAAGGCACTCTGGCGAAGAGGTAAAAGGTGTGGTTAAAGACTGGAGTGCCATTTTAATGTGGCTGGGCTGTCTGACAGTTTAAAGGAGCTTTGCTGAGCCAGACTGATTGAGGAGGGGTTTTATGGATTTTGCTTTTATTTTTTAATGGGAAAGACTTGAGCTTGTTTTACAGGTTAAGGGTAAAGACACAGTGAGACAGAGTCAGTGGTTCAAGATTCAGGAAAGGATAATTGATGTAGGAAACTGACCATAAAAGGGTTTGTTTAGATTATTAGCATCTTTTCAAAAGGGAAATTAGAGATTCTTCTACATTTCTAAGTTAAGACACAGTTATTCCACAGTTCCATATGCAAATATTAATCCAGTATTACAAAGTGTGAAGACTTCCTCAGGTTCATTTAGGTTATCTTTCAACTTACCCCAAACAAATATAATCAGTAAAGAACTCACTGGAGTGATGGCTTAGAGGAGTCGGGAATCTTAAGTTTGCAAAATAGCTGAGTCACTTGAGATTTATATCAAAAAAGTCTGTCAGTAAATTAACAAACCTGTTTTGTTAGCAAATTGAGAAGGTATTCATGAAGATTCACAAAGTCAACCCTTTTCATCAGCCTAATGTTGATGAAAGATGAACAGGATATGGAAATGCTGAAAAGAAACCAGGTTAAGAGGCATAGCTAGAGCTCTTTCTCCACTGTTGTAAAGTGTTATTGGTTATTTGCACAAAACTTCCAAGAGAAAATAATATTAACCTTTAAGTAGCATATCCGTAATTTTCATTGTGCTGTCTCCTCCTTCTTACTGTGAAATGTGTTTTGTTAAATACATTCCCCTAAACAACATCACTGTATTCCTGAAGTCACTAGATGGCCATGGTACATCCACAGGAAGTTAAGTCAAAGCACCAGCAGTGTTCATTTAACACGGTAAAACCTCCATTTCCTCACCTACAAAAGGGGATAATAATAGTACTTAAGACCATAGGATGGCTGTGAGAGGTGGTTGAGAAAGTACGTACATGCTTACTAAATGGTAGGCAGCACGTGTTCTTATGCATATGATTTTCACAGTAGGTTTGTCATGCTTTTTCTTCATATAAAGTTAAGGAATAATGAATACATAAAAAATGAAGAGACACAATTTGTGTGTTTCTATCAAAAACAAAAAGCTCTGTGGCAGCAGAAAAGAATTTGAGAAAAAACGGCAATGTACACAATGAAGGGGAAAATAAAAACTTAATGAGGATGCCAGACACAGGCTTTTTGGGGAGGGAGGACTCAACTGAGGAGAAAATTAATTGAGTAGATTTCAAAGCAATGTTTAGTGCAGAAACATAATTGCCTTTACTTTACTTATAGGTCAAAAACTGAAAAAACGGTCATTTGAAAATTAAAGAAGCTGCTATTATTGTGGTTGTCATTAATAAACATTATAATGTGGTATGAATGATGCTTCCCATGATAGTCTGGGAATGATATTTTCATGTTTTGTTAAACTTGGAACTGATGAGGCATTTGGGGTGTACAAGGCTAGGGCAACGGATTTATAAACATGTCTGAAAAGACATATCTGCGATAAATCAACATAAAGTGAAAAAGAGAAAGAATAAAATTGTGGTGTCCTAGTAATTTCACTAAATTCATCTTAAACAAGGCTTGAGTCAATCTATCGATCTATCTATCAAGAGAATCCTTTTTGAATGTACTTGGAGAAAAAGCAAGAAAAATTTCGGAAAAGCAATCCTTGACTGAAATAAAAAATCCACTTAAAAAATCATTTTCCTCCTATTTAGTTTTATAAATGAAAAATCAGACATAGTAAATAATATTTCTATCTGGTTTTATTTAATATATAGCACAGTAGCTGGTATAAATATATAATTTTTTCTTTTATTATTTTATTTATTAATTTGTTTATTTTGAGACGGAGTCTCGCTCTGTGGCCCAGACTGGAGTGCAGTGGCGCGATCTAGGCTCACTGCAACCTCCGCCTCCCAGATTCACACCATTCTCCTGCCTCAGCCTCCTAAATAGCTGGGACTACAGGCACCTGCCACCACGCCCAGCTAATTTTTTTGTATTTTTAGTGGAGACGGGGTTTCACTGTGTTAGCCAGGATGGTCTTCTGACCTCGTCATCCGCCCGCCTCGGCCTCCCAAAGTGCTGGGATTACAGGCGTAAGCCACCAAGCCCAGCTGTTTTTGTTTTTTGTTTTTAAGACAGAGTCTTGCTCTGTCACCCAGGCTGGAGGAGAGTGGCACCATCTCTGATCACTGCAACCTCCGCCTCCCGGGTTCAAGTGATTCTCATGCCTCAGCCACCCTAGTAGCTGGGACTACAGGCATGCAGTACCATGTCCCGCTAATTTTTGGCATTTTTAGTAGAGACAGGGTTTCACTATGTTGGCCAGCTGGTCTTGAACTCCTGGCCTCAAGTGATGCCCGCCTCAGCCTCACAAAGTGCTGGGATTACAGACATGAGCCACTGCACCCAGCCTACAATAAATAGTTTTAATGATAATGTAGAAGATACAAGTGTGGGCTATAGAGTCAGGTTGACTATGATTAAATCCCGACTCTACCAATTCCTGGCTTTGTAACCCAGAGCAAATGATATCATCTCTTTGTACCTCAATGTCCTCATTTGTCAAATGGGTATCAGAAGTGTCTAATTAGTTAATCCATGTTTGGAGTACCTGGCATATAATAAATACACAATGAATGCCCATTATGGTAAGTATTAAATAGTTGCTTAGCCTTCAAGGGCTAGCATTTAAAGAGTCCTAGGTAGTGGCTTCATCCAGGAAAAGGTTGTGACTCAAATATATATTAGTATATTTAAAAAGGAAAAAAAAATCTATACTAAGATTATTTGGGTTGTACTGGGACAATTTTTATCACCCATCCTGCCCAGTCTTCCAGATGATCTTTAACAGTAAAGTGTATAACCATCACTCCTGGTGGTCACATGGTCCCAGTTCTGTCTCTGACCCAGACTAAGAAATTCCTTCCAGTTTTATCCTACCTTGTCATGGACAGGCATGATGCTGACCAAAGTGGTGTCCCTGGTTGTTGCATAAAAGCATTCTTTTTTATCTATACTTTTCTGCCCTTATTAAGATTGATGATGGTTGAACTCTGGTGGGAAGGGGCCTAGCTGCCAGGATCCTTAGCAGCCCACATTCCCAGGCAGCCCATAAAAAAACAGGTTGAATGACTTTTCTCCAGGAGGCTCTGTCAAGAGGCATACAGTTTACAGAGTCAGGCTCATTGTTAAGTCACTGCTTGGGTGTTAACTGTTATTACCTTACCACTGTACCCCCAGTGCCTAGCTTAGTGTGCAGCATATAATAGATATGAACTGAACTAAAATGAATTGAAAGCCTGCCTACATTCCTATTTACTTAAATCCTCAGAAGCCTCTCAGATCATCCATTATCATCCTAATTCCTATCTCTATAGTTCCCCCAATCTGACCCAACCTCTGCTCCACACCACCCTTCGAAGCCTTTCACAGCACCTTTTGGGCCTCTTGACATATAACCTGCAAATTTTCCCTCTATCTTAAGCTTCTCTTTGAATGTCTTCTTCACTTCCCTTCTTAAGCTGAAGGCTTGCTCTCTCACACTTCCCCAGTATGTCTCTCAAATAGAAGCCTTTTGTTTCTCACTCCCACAGGTGGTGGGGAGGGCATCCCTCTTTCTGTCTGTTGCTGCTTCCACACCACTCTCCTCCTTCTTTCAAAACTCCAGTTCCTTTGAAGTTCTTGCCATGTAGTTGTATCATCTTGTATCAGTCAGTATCTGTATCCCCAATAGCATACAGATGGCATACTTGTATTAGGTCAATTTGAGGATGAGTTATAAAGGGGTTATTTACAAAGCTGTGAATGTGGTAGGGAAAGCATAAGGGATTGTGCAGTAACCTAGGGCTAGTAACAGTGGAGCTGGTACCACCCCCTAGATCTGAAGGAACAAAGAAAGGAAATGTGGAGACCCAGAAGAAAATATATGTATAGAAAAGGCCATACCAAAAATAGCAGAAATCTTCAGTTCAGGGACACAGCCTTCCCTCCATCAGATCTTCTGCTGAAGATCATCACTGGCCAAATTCAACCAGAATCAGAGGGCAAGGAAACCTGTTGATTTAGTCCCTAAGTCTCAGCTAACATGGAACTGAGTGAAGTGGGAAAGCATGGAGAATGAATCTGGAGAGACAGATGGAAGATATCCAGCTCATACCCAATGATCTTTTTAATTGCTACCACTCTCCAATTTTTTACTCTTTGAACACATGAGCTCCTAGCTAAGTGATTTCAGGATCCAGTGATATTTTTCATCCATTCCCAGTGATACTCTAAATACCACTACCGGTGATAACACAACATTCACTTCAAGCATTCCACTCTCTGACCACCATTTCCTATGTCTATAGTTCACTTACTCTAGTTCTTTCATTGCAATTTTTCAATCTTCTGGGGGCCTCCAATCCACAGATCTTACTACCATGCTACTATTCATCCACTCCCCCACCCCCACCCTCCTGTCTTCATTTTCCACTAGGATTACATGAAATTCCACAGACCTCACTCCCTTGAAGAGCGTCTCCTCTCTCCTTTGTATTCATCCATCAATACTCCAACTCTAGTCAACTGTCATGGTATGTTTTGTGCTAGTATAACAGAATACCTGAAACTGGGTAATTTATAATGAACAGAAATTTATTCCTCATGGTTCTGAAGGCTGGGAAGTACAAAATCCAAGGATGGCAGTTGGTGAGGGCCTTTTTACTGAATCATTCCATGGCAGAAGGTAGAAGGGCAAAAGAACATGAAGAGAGCAAGAGATGGAACTTGCAGCATCAAGTCCTTTCATAATGGCACTATTCCATTCATCAGGGGGAGCCCTCGTGAACTAAACACCTCCCATTAAGCCTCACCATTCAACAAAGTTCCACTGGAGGTTAAATTTCAAACACATGCTTTTTGGAGGACACAGTCAAACCATAACGCAACAACTATCTGCCTTTTCCACTGGGAGGAAAATACATAAAATTATGCTGACTGGTTTCTCATTATATCTGCTATCACCAGCCTCAAATGGGCATTATAATCTGCCCAGAAACCCTACACTGGTCCTGGTGAGTGTGCCAATTACTCTTTAAGATGATTATTTCATACCTTCTCCTTCTTCAAGCTTCCCACACTGTACACTGTCCACACTCTCATTGACTCACCACAAATTCTACAAACATCCCTGTATCTGCATTCATCCCTGTTCTCCATTCTGTTATGATGGAAAGAGGGTTGTTCCTCCTATCAAAGTCCAACCTCTCCACTTGTGCTCCAGGTTCCAAACCATTCCATCTTTTGAAGATACTTGTTCCTGTGCTCATTCTTTTTCCCTTCTGCACCAATTTTCCTCTACCAGCTCTTTTTTAACATCAATATGTCAATTAACTCCTGTCTTAAAAAAATAAGGTTCCTCGATTCCAAATTCTCCTCCATCTCCCACCCAATTTATCCATTCACCTCAAAGAAAAACTTGCAATAACTGGAGACTGTTTTTTTCTTTTTCTTGTCCCATTCTCTCTTCTCATTTCCATCTGCCTTCCGTCACTACCTTATTTAGATCTCCAGTGACTAACCTGTTCCCAAGATATCTGATCCCACCTGTCAACAGCATGTGACATAGCTGACTACACTCTCATTCTTTGATTATTTTCCTTTCTTGGTTTTTTGGGACACCATTCTTTGCTAATTTTCCTCTTATCACCCCTTTTCTTTTCCGTCTTCTTTGCTGGCTCAATTTCCTCTACTAGACCTCTGAATGTTAGTGACTCCAGACTCTTCTCTATCCTGCATTGTCCAATACAGTAGCCACTAGCCACATGTGTCTATTTAAATTTAAAATAATGTAAATGAAATAAAACTCATTTCCTCAATCACACTAGCCATATTTCAATTGCTTAAAAGGTATATGTAGATAGTATACAACATGGATACAAAACATTTTTATCATTGTAGAAAGTTCTGGCCAGGCACGGTGGCTCACACCTGTAATCCCAGCACTTTGGGAGGCCAGGGCAGGTGGATCACCTGAGGTCAGAAGTTCAAGACCAGCCTGGTCAACATGGTGAAACCCCATCTCTACTAAATATACAAAAAAATTAGCCAGGCATGGTGGTGGGCACCTGTAATCCCAGCTACTTGGGAGGCTAAGGCAGGAGAATTGCTTGAACCCGGGAGGCGGATGTTGCAGTGAGCCGAGATCGCGCCATTGCGCTCCAGCCTGGGCAACAAGAGCGAAACTTTGTCTCAAAAAAAAAAAAAAAAAGAAAAAAGAAAAGAAAAGAAAAGTTCTCTTTGAGAGGACTGACCTCAACTCTCCTTTGGTGATCTCACCCAATCCTATAGCTTTAAATACCATCTATATGCCAATGAATTCTAAATTTATACCACTAGACCTGACCCAAGCTTCAGGTCTGTACATAAAACTTCCTATCTGGCATAACCACTTGGATGTCTAGCAGGTTATTCAAACTAAAGTCAAAAACAGACCACTTCATTTTCATCCTCTCCTCCCCTTCCCCTACCCACAAAAGCTTGTTTCTCCTTCAGTCTGTCTATTCTTAGCATGTAATACCACCTAACCAGTTTTGAATAAAAATATATTGGAGTCATCTGGATTCCTCTTTGTTTTTTAATCCCCAATATCTAATCCCTTAACAAATTTTATTGACTGTTCCCATAAAATGTATATCAAATCTGACCTCTTCTACCTCCACTGTTATCTCCCTAATCCAAAGTTTTTGCCTGGACCACTGTCTTATTTATACAACATCCCCTGCACCTAAAACAGTGTCTGGCACACAGCAGATGCTTATTAAATATGTTGAATAAATTAACATGTACAATCCTACAGAAAAGTACAAAATTATCTGAACCTCTAAAATAACTTTAAAAATATGCATGAGTAATATTTGCTGCAGAAACTTTGGGAAATAGATTTAAGAAGAGAATAAATATCGGCCAGGCGTGGTGGGTTACGCCTATAATCCCAGAACTTTGGGAGGCAGAGGCGGGCGGATCATGAGGTCAGGAGTTCGAGCCTAGTCTGGCCAACATAGTGAAACACCATCTCTACTAAAAATACAAAAAATTAGCTGGGCATGGTGGCGGCTGCCTGAAATCCCAGCTACTAGGGAGGCTAAGCCAGGAGAATGGCTTGAACCCAGGAGGCGGAGGTTGCAGTGAGCTGAGATCGCACCATTGCACTCCAGCCTGGGCGATAGAGCGAGACTCCATCTCAAAAAAAAAAAAGAAGAAGAAGAAGAAGAAGAGAATAAAAATCACCTCCCAGGCTGAGCAAGGTGGCTCACACCTGCAATCCCAGCACTTTGGGAAGCTGAGGTGGGTGGATTGCCTGAGTTCAGGAGTTTGAGACCAGCCTGGGCAATGTGGTAAAACCCTGACCCTATGAAAAATACAAAAATTAGCCACGCATGGTGGCACACACCTGTAGTCCCAGTTACTCGGGACGCTGAGGTGAGAGCATCTTCTGAGCCCAGGGAGGTTGAGGCTGCAGTGAGCTGAGAGTGCACCACTGCATGCCAGCCTGGGTGACAGAGTGAGACCCTGTCTCAAAAAAAAAAAAAAAAAAATCACCTCCCAGACATACTTTACTTATGATTGGTTATAGACCACATATCATTATTCATTTTGTCAACTATTAACACAGTTTTCATGCTTTTTGCAGCACTATAATTTACTTCCATGAATCTGTTAAACACATTGTCAGCACAACTCACCTTCCCAAGAGAAATTTTAATTGTTGCTTCTTCTCACTCCGTCTTAACTTTCCTGATTAATCCACTATAGCTTTTTTTTTTTGAGACAGAGTTTTGCTCTTGTTGCCCAGGATGGAGTGCAATGGCACAATCTCAGCTCACCGCAACCTCCGCCTCCTGGGTTCAAGCGATTCTCCTGCCTCAGCCTCCTGAGCAGCTGGGATTACAGGCGCCCACCACCACGCCCGGCTAATTTTGTATTTTTAGTAGAGACAGGGTTTCTCCATGTTGGTCAGACTGGTCTCAAATTCCCGATATCAGGTGATCCGCCAGCCTCAGCCTCCCAAAGTGCTGGGATTACAGGCATGAGCCACCGCGCCCGGCCTTTTTTTTTTTTTTTTTTTTTTGAGACAGGGTCTCTGTCATCCAGGCTGGAGTACAGTCGTGCAAATATGGCTCACTGTAGCCTTGATCTCTTGGGTTTAAGCAATCCTCCCACCGCAGCCTCCTGAGTAGCTGGGACTACAGGCACACACCACCATCATGCCTGGCTAATTTTTTAATTTTTTATAGCGATAGGGTCTCACTCTGTTGCCTTGGCTGGTCTCAAACTCTGAGGTTCAAGTGATCCTCCTGCCTTGGCCTCCTAGATTGCTGAGATTACAGGCACAAGCCATTGTGCCTGGCCCACTACAGCTTCTTGACTTCTTGATTATCTACACATTCTGTGTCTGTCACAGCCCAGGACTTTGCTTACCCAGGTGGCATTTTTATCAGGACTTCTCAACTATGTTCCTGTCCCTGCCTGCTACCTAGCTGCTCCCTGCAGTTCTCAACTTCCTTGACAGGAAAACTGAAGAGTTTTATGATCACCTTAATTCAGAATAACTCAACCAGTAAGTCCAAACAATGTTGCTACCCCACCCTCTTTGATTCTCTGCATTTTCTGCAAGCCCCCAATGTTTGATTGCCTCCATTCATTCCAGCTATATGCCAAGTGTGGTCAAACTGATATTTCCTACAGATATAGGTAATTACAATAGTGAGGGGATGAAGTAATGGGAAATGCAAGGGTGTCCTTTAAGTATTAAATCTACCTTAATATAGAGCTTGGGGCCTGGAGCTAAGTAATTATCATATGCCTGACATTTTCATTGCATGTGTCAGTTTACAAAGCTTTTTCAGACACATCATCATCACAGCAATCTAGATGCTATTGTTTGCCTACCCAACAACCCTCCCTGCAGCTTCCTCCTTACTGAGAGAATGCCTATTTTGTTCAGTACCCACCCTCCATCCAACAGTCATATACTACAGGTGAGTTGTAGGTCATCCTCCTCCCACCTCCAGCAGCTTTGAGATTGCTTTCCTTTTATGCCTGGGAAAGTGATATAAGTATGGCCAAAAGGAGTGAAAGAAAGTCTGCTGTGAGGGGTTCTAGAATAAGTTTCCTTGCCAAAAAATAAATAAATAAAGCAGGCTGGGCACCATGGCTCACCCCTGTAATCCCAGCACTTTGGGAGGCTGAGGCGGGCGGATCATGAGGTCAGCCTGACCAACGTGGTGAAACACTGTCTCTACTAAAAATACAAAAATTAGCTGGGCGTGGTGGCGCATGCCTGTATTCCCAGCTACTCGGGAGGCTGAGGCAGGAGAATCGCTTGAATCCGGGAGGCGGAGATTGCAGTGAGCTGAGATCCGGCCACTGCACTTCAGCTTGTGTGACAGAGCAAGACCGGGGGCGGGAGGAGCAAAACAACACCCAATGACAAGATAACCTTTTTTGGCTACGGAGATTGCCATGTTGGATGTGACCATCCACACATCCCATTCTGGTACCACTAATGTCTTAAGAAAGAGGTAAGACTGTTTCAGGTTGAAGACATTATTAGGAATGGCAGAGCGGGCATATAAAAGTAAATGATATTCTTTGTATTATCCTCGAGCTGTTTTTCATACTACACCAAAGCCCCTACTTCTGGACTTTCAACTACGCATTTGTAAGCCCAGAGGGTTCTGATTCCATTAAAATTTGAGGGATACTGACTTCTTTTTTTGAGAAGGAGTCCCGCTCTGTCGCCCAGGCTGGAGTGCAGTGGTCACATCTCAGCTCACTGCAAGCTCCGCCTCCCGGGTTCACACCATTCTCCTGCCTCAGGCTCCCGAATGGCTGGGACTACAGGCGCCTGCCACCTCGCCCGGCTAGTTTTTTGTATTTTTTAGTAGAGACGGGGGTTTCACCGTGTTCGCCAGGATGGTCTCCATCTCCAGACCTCGTGATCCACCGTCTCGGCCTCCCAAAGTGCTGGGATTACAGGCTTGAGCCACCGCGCCCGGCCGAGATACTGACTTATAAGTCCACAACTATGAACTTTCTCCACCCTTTCTAGCTAAGTAGCCTTAGGCAAATTATTTAACTTTTATGGAATCTACTTCTTTATTTGTAAAAAGGGAAATAATATCCACTTTAAGCTCTTATTGTGAGAATGTATGGTTAAGAAGATTTGATGGAGCTGAGTGCGGTGGCTCATGCCTGTAATCCCAGCACTTTGAGAGGCAGAGGCGGGCAGATCACCCGAGGTTAGGAGTTCGAGACCAGCCTGGCCAACATGGTGAAACCCCCATCTCTACTAAAAATAAATAAATAAATAAATAAAAATTATCCGGGCATGTTGGTGCATGCCTGTAGTCCCAGCTACTTGGGAGGCTGAGGCGGGAGAATCGCTTGAACCTGGGAGGCAGAGGTTGCAGTGAGCCGAGATTGTGCCACTGCACTCCAGCCGGAGCCACAGAGCGAGACTATCTCAAAAAAAAAAAAAAAAAAAAAAAAAAAAAAGAGAAGAAGATTTGATGGAAGACAATTTGAAAGTGTTGTAAGGTCCACAAACTCTACTCACAAAGTCTCCCAAACTTGCCTGCTGATAGGAATGGACACACTGGTTACATAAGCTAATCCCAGGTGCCCTATCCCTGGAAATTCTGATTCAGTGCTTCCCAATGGACCCTGGGAGTCTGCACTTTTAAAAACACATTCTAGGCTCCAGGTAAGTGTGGTGATCAGGCAAGTTTCAATTTAGCAAAGGAATACAGGATGCTGTACTCCTGTCCAGCAGGACTCAGATTTCTGGTTTCTGATTCTAGATCTGATACTATTCCACTTGGGCAAGCAGTTGCACCTTTCTGAACCTGTTTACTCATCTGTATACCTGTTCAGTATAACCTACAGGTAGGTCTATGATGGACCGAAGGCAAATTATATTTGGGATGAAGGGGCTCCTGATCTTATGTTGTAATGTGGATTAATTAGACATAATAATAAGCAAAATTGGGATTGAAGAGGTTGTTGGCAGATCATCATTTTGGCTGAGGACATGAGAAACACACCGGGAATGCTTTGTGGTAAAATTAACTGAATATTAATTGTAGGACTGTGCGTTGTCTATCCTGCTACCTAGAGCCACTGAGCTTTGCAGTCCTCTCAGGACTGTGGCTTACCTTGCGGTGGTCACCCTCAACTACTCTGGTCACACTGAGACTGTGAAAACGCCGAGAAAAGTTAAAAACATACGTGTTGAGGGAGAGGGGATTTGGATGAGGGACCTAAATTCGATGTTGAAGCCTATGGTTCTTACTGGCGAACACTTTCAGTAATGTCTGTGCATGCAACAGAAACATTTCTCTTGGCATTAAAAAAATAAAAGAAGAAAGGATGTATTTCGTTAGCTTCAGGTGGCATTCACGAAGTGGGTAGAGCCAGAACATCTCCTAACTCGGGAGTTTCGGGGCCTTTCGGGCACACAGACGGCCTGACCTGGTCGTGGGCGTATATTAAGCTTTCCCAGCGCTTAACTTTCCGATTTTCAGCTTACGCTTGGCTGCAGCTGCCCAGAATCCGCGCAGAAGCAAGGGTTCCGCCGACAAACGTGAACGTAGAGAACGTAGAAGCCTTTTAACGCTAACAGGCAGTTTCTCTGCATGGTTGTTATGCATTATTAATCTAGGTATTGCGTATTTAGTTTAGGAAACACGAATGCTCATGATAAATGAGGTAAAATGAATTGTCAGCGGGACCCCTGCTACTCCCTCGACCCGCCACTCCTCCCGGCTCAGGCAAGTCCAGCCCACCAGGAGGTGCGTCCCTCCGCGTTTGAGTTGCTTCGGCACCCGTAGTTGTGAACTTTGACAGCGGCCGGTCCCCGGAAGTTGGACGCATGCGCCATTTCTCTGCATGGTGTGTGTTCTTATTTTAGCTGCTGCTGCAGGAGCTGTGGCGGCTTTCCTAATCCTGCGAATATGGGTAGTGCTTCGTTCCAGGGACTTTACGCCCCGGGAGTCTCTCAGTATCTTGGTGGTAGCTGGGTCCGGTAAGTATCGAGGAAGCGACTGTCGGACTTGGGTTGGTCACTACAAACCCCAGAGTGCACCGCGACCTTCTTCCCTGGTACCCTTAGCACTTCTTGGAGTGTTGCATGCAGAGATTTGTAGTTTCTCTGCCTTGCCGGAACTGGTCAGTCTAGCCTGGGTAAGGGCTAGTTTGCTGACGCGGCCCAGAGGTCTTTTTATGACAAGTAATTTACACTTGTCTGTAATTAAGACTCTCTGTAGCGCATATTTTGCAAACAAATAATTAGTGAACAGAGAGAACGTAGAAGCCTTTTGATGCTAACATGCAGTTTCCCCGTATGGCTGTTGTGCATTATTAATCTAGGTATTGCGTATTTAGTTTAGGAAACACGAATGCTACATGACAAATGAGGCAAAATGAATTGTCACATTTATAAATATACAAAGTCCAAGAGGATAAAAACAATGATCTACGGACTATAGAGCAATACACACCGGGTGGCAAAGTGTGAGCAACCCACTGACCTGTCAGGTAATACAATCTAAATACACCAATTGTGTAGGTGCTTACAATTTTAAGTAGACATATATGACAGGGACAGACACACACACACACACACAATGTAAACATTTGGGGATGGCAGGAGATTGCATCCAGATAGAACATGTATAGTATGAGCAAATGTACTAAGTTTATGTTCGAGTATAATACATTACTTTATTCACTTAATCTGTTTTGAGCTGTTAGAGAAGCCAAACACTAAACTAACCTCTGGAAATAACAAAACTGACTAACATTGCTTGCTACGGAGTGCTGACTCCGTGCTAAGTCCTGTGAGAGATGCAAAGATACAGCAGTGAATGAAATAGAGAATACAAAAAAAAAAAAAAAAAAAAAAAACCTAACAAAATAAATCAAAATGAGTATTTGCCACAATGAGGTAAATGCTATAATCTTGTAATGATTGTGTAAGAAGGACAAATTGCTATGGCAGTCTTCAGGAAGGGCACTACTTTATCAGGTCTTAAAAAACAGGCAGCTTCCTGGAAGAAATAATGCTAAACCAAGACTTGAAAGATGACCAAGAATTAGTCAGATGAGGGAGAGCCAGGGTTTTGAGGGGTGGGACGATGTGAAAAGAAGATAATAGCACTTTGAATGGCCGGAGTTGAGAGGACACTGTCGTGTAGAGTTCAATATGGGGAGGTAAACTGAGTCCAGATTATAAAGGGTATTTAAAATCTTGCTTTTTTTCTTTTCTATACAGAGTCTCACACTGTTGCCCAGGCTGGAGGGCAGTGGCACAGTCTCAGCTCACTGCAACTCCACCTCCCAGGTTCAAGCCATTCTGCCTCAGCCTCCCGAATAGCTGGGATTACAGGTGCACCACCACACTCAGCTAATTTTTGTATTTTTAGTAGAGACAGTGTTTCACCATGTTGGCCAGGCTGGTCTTGAACTCCCGACCTCAAGTAATCCTCTTGCCTCAGCCTCCCAAAGTGCTGGGATTACAGGTGTGAACCACCACCCCGGCCTAAAATCCTGCTTTATAAAGCAATTGCTGCTACTCCACTGTTCCATGTCGTCTAGGGGTTAAGACCACAGGACTCTAGGTTGTCATAACACCACACATGAATCACATCTCTGCCACTTACTACTTTGGTGATCTTAGGCAATTAGTTAACCTCACTGAACCTTCTGTTTCTACATGGCTTGAGAGAGGACAGGAGAGATTAAATATGATCATATTTAAAGTGTTTAGGCTGGGCGTGGTGGTTCACACCTGTAATCTCAGCAATTGGAGAGGCTGAAACAGGTGGATTGCTTGAGCTCAGGAGTTGGAGACCAGCCTGGGCAACATTGTGAAATCCTATCTCAACACTAAAATAAATAAATTAGCTGGATGTGGTGGCATGCACCTATAGTCCTAGCTATTTGGGGGGCTGAGCTAGGAGGATCAGTTGAGCCTGGGAGATGGAGGTTGCAGTGAGCTGAGACTGCGCCACTGCATTCCAGCCTGGTTGACAGGGTGAGACCCTGTCTCACAATGAAATAAAATAAAATGATATAATCAAAAGCTTAAATTAAAAAATCAGTGTTTATTAAAGTGCTTGACATATAGTGTCAACCTAAAATAATTGAAGGGCTCAATATCCAGTTAGAAGAGTTTATTGAAGCACAAAGCGTGAGAGTGGCTGTCTGGGGAGCAAACCTATATCAAAGAATGGTGATCAGTGCTCCCCATGTGGGGAAGAATGAAGATAGTTTAGATAGACCAGAACAGAGATGCTGAACAAAATTACAACATTTTCCGTAGAAAGCTAACATACAGATATAAGATTTGGTTGGCTACTGTAAGGGCCAAGGAGAAACTTCTCTTTTGCCCTCTGAAGTTTCACTGAAAATCACTGACGAGGCAGAAATAATAGGAGAAAAGACACATACGTTTATGAAGCATATATGAAAGCGTTCTGAATGAAGACCCAAAGATACGAGGGAAATGGTCTGCTTTTATGCTTAGGTTCAACAAAGTATGGACAGCCATGTAGAATTATGACTGGACAAAAGGGTCTAATTTAATGCTAATAGACAGTAGGGAAGCCCAGCAAGGCCTATCTAGATTTTTCTTGGTCTCTCTGAGTATGCATTCTTTCCTTCTGGATATGGGGTAGGACCCTCTCTGGAATGGGGGTCTTATGACCTACCATCAAACAAGGTAGGTCAGATAATTTATTTTTTTAAATTTAATTAATTTTTAAAATAGAGATGGTGTCTTGCTATGTGTACCAGACTGGTCTTGAATTTCTGGCCTCAAGCAATCCTCCTGCCTTCCAAGGTGCTGGGATTAAAGGTGTAGGCACCTCACCCAGCTCGGATAATTACTTTATCGCCAGTTTTTACACAGAAAGTTGGAGTAAAATTAGAGCAGTATTTTTAGGTTTTATGACTAGTTTTGGGGAGAAGGAGTTCTTGGTTTCTGTGACCCGCTCTGGGGAGAGAGATTCTAGTTTCTATGGCAAGCCTCAGGGGAGTATGGGACTGAGAGACAGAGGACAGGAGAAGACCAGAGAAAAAATTTTACTTCTGAGGCCTTCATTTTGGGATATTATTTTCTAAGTCCCAACACTACTATTGATTACACATTAAGGGATTTGTTTAACATTCTGGTATAAGGAGGTAACAATCACAAAGGCCTCTATCTCCAATGTCATTTAATCTAGGTTTGAATAAAGACTAGGGAGTCTGGTTAATGTATAACATCTCAACACAAAGGTCAGGAAGCAGCAGTCATAAACTAAAGAGAAAAAGCCATGTTACATGAGTCAGTTTCCAGGGCTTAGCTTTTCCCCTTAGCATAATAAATTTGGAAGATCTTGACATTTTCTTTTCTTTTTACGTAAGCAGTTAATAAATGGTTACTATATTAGTCTTGGTGGCAAAAGGAGCTTTTGAAGTTTTGTTTTGGTTTTTGTTTTTAAGACAGAGTCTTGTTATATACCCAGGCTTGCCTGTAAATCCTGGAATCAAGTGATTCTGAGACAGACTCCCGAGTAGCTGGGACCACAGGCACGTGCCACCGCACCTGGCTTATCTTTCTCAGTGGAGAGTCACCCACTTCCATCTGAGCGTTCACAAAGATTATTCAGCCTGCATTGTCAAAAGAATGTCTTGACAAAGACTGAAATAGAGAAACAAATAGGAGCCTTTTGAATATTTCTGATAACAGATAAAGATGGCCTGACTGGAGTGATAAGTGTGGGGCTGGAGAGAAGCAATCGCATTCGGATGAGATTGGAAGATTTTAGGGGTTAAATCCACAACTGTGGATTGAAACTAGAGGATGTGGGAGGGAAGGACTGAAGGGTGATTTCCAGGTTTCTGACTTGAACAAGATGTTAGGACCAATGACTTGATAGTGTTACATTTGGTGGACTAGAAACCAAAATTAAGGGTGATAATTCATCTGGCAAATGGTGCCTTCATTCAAATTATTGAGGGTAGGAAGGTATCAAGGGCCTGAAAGAACCATGCCAGTTAAAGAAAGACTTGTAATCAGATAAGCAGTTTAATAGTTCATGCCCAAAATTTTGGAGGAGGAAGAAGACATTTTCAATATTTACCTTGAAGATGAAGCAACATTTACTCTTTAGATATTGTAAAATATTATTAGGAGGCCAGGCACAGTGGCTCACGCTTGTAATCCCAGCAATTTGGGAGGCTGAAGCAGGTGAATCACCTGAGGTCAGGAGTTCAAGACCAGCCTGGCCAACATGGCAAAACCCCATCTCTACTAAGAAATACAAAAAAATTAGGTGGGCGTGGTGACAGATGCCTGTAATCCCAGCTACTCAGGAGGCTGAGGCAGGAGAATCACTTGAACCCAGGAGGTGGAGGTTGCAGTGAGCTGAGATCGCGCCACTGCACTCCAGCCTGGGCAACAGAGCAAGACTCTGTCCCAAAAAAAAAAAAAAAAAAAAAAAAATTATTAGTAGACCACTTCTGTTCAGAGAACAATTGCCAAAACTACTTTTCTTTGAAACACAATACAGCCTTCTTAGGCAAATGTTAGATTTAATATCAAACTTTCATTCAATCTTTCCTTCAATAGGACGGCCTGCTCTTTCTAGGAATAGGAGGTACAGCAGTAACAAAACAAATAAATCCCTGCCCTCATAGTACGGTGCTTGCCTTCTAGTGAGGCGTGGATAGAGGGAGATAAAAAGCAAAACAAATAAATAGACTACACAGTAAGTTATGCAGTGATAAACACTGTGATTTGGGGAAGGGGGCATTGCTTTTATTTATTTATTTTTTTTCTTGAGACGGAGTCTCATTCTGTCGCCCAGGCTGGAGTGCAGTGGCGCAATCTCCGCTCACTGCAAGCTCCGTCTCCCGGGTTCACACCATTCTCCTGCCTCGCCTCCCGAGAAGTTGGGACTACAGGTACCCGCCACCACGCCCGGGTAATTTTTTTGCATTTTTAGTAGAGACGGGGTTTCACCGTGTTAGCCAGGATGGTCTCGATCTCCTAACCTCGTGATCCGCACGTCTCAGCCTCCCAAAGTGCTGGGATTACAGGCATGAGCCACCGTGCCTGGCCGGGCATTGCTTTTTATGAAGATTGTCAGGGAAAGCCTCCTTGGGGAAATGACAGCCAACAGCAAGGAGGCTAGAGTGATTAGAGTAGACTTAGTAAGCAGGGAGGAACAGGAGATGAGCTCCAAGAGGGAACATAGTTGAGGTCAGAGTATAAGAAGCCTTTTATTCCACATGAGACATGAAGCTACTGGAGGATTTTGAGGAGAAGTAAATAATTTGATCAACTCGAATAGGGTCACACTGGATGTTACGTTGCGATAGACTGAAGGGGAAGAGGGTCAGGGAGCAGATCAGTAAGCTGTGTTCATAATCCATGTGAGAGGTGATAGTGGCCTGGAGCAGGGGGGTAACAAAAGAAATGGTGAGAAGTGATTGGATGCTGGATATATTTTAAGGTAGAACTTAGAGGATCTTATTCTCAAAAAAATGTATCTTAATAAAAGAGTAAAATGGAAGACAAAGTCCATCATTTTAATGACTTTATTCAGTAACAAGGTTAAATTTTCAGTGAATATACTGTCAACCTAAATAACAGAGAGATTCTCCAAAGATAGGAAA